>NW_021696934.1:0-5844 GCF_005190385.1 Monodon monoceros | reverse complement strand
AATCACAACTCTCTTCCCACATTTGGTACCCTAAGAGGTAGATTTCTGTTTATTCTGTATAAGAAATATTTTTATTTATTATTTTATTTTATTTTATTTTTTGCGGTACACGGCCTCTCACTGTTGTGGCCTCTCCCGTTGCGGAGCACAGGCTCTGGACGCGCAGGCCCAGTGGCCATGGCTCACGGGCCCAGATGCTCCGCGGCGTATGGGATCCTCCTGGACCGGAGCACGAACCCGTGTCTCCTGCATCGGCAGGCGGACTCTCATCCACTGCAGCACCAGGGAAGCCCAAGAAATATTTTGAAAAGAAGCAAACATCATTTCTAATCAAAGAGATGTTTTTCAAAGGAGTTCTTCAAAATGTACATGTTCTTTTCCTTTGGGATAGTACATAAGATCTACCTTCTGGAAAGGTACACACATATCAAATCATGTGCTTCTTCCTTAAAAGGAAAAATTCATGTTTGGTCAATCCTCTTTACTTTCCATAAGGAAAAATTAACTCATTTCTTAGAGTGTCCAGAGAGTCTCAAGCTCATAATGAGTATTTTATGGAAATTTTCTCATAATTGAAGATTAATGTTTAGTTTATGATTTTATTTCAATAATCTCTACCATATTTATTTTTAACCCATTGCACAAATAGGGGTAACATAAGTTGACTAAAGCAGTATAACAAAGATTTTATGTTTGATGGACTTGGGAAGAGGGAGGAATAAGAAGTTTTTACACCCTTTTTCTCACTTGTTCCCAGCAGTGATCTCAAGTTTCAGGACAGTCTGGATGGCAAATAGGCGAATAGAGAAAAGTATGCTTTGTTTCTGTGGCAGTCTCAGAGCCAATGACTTCTCTGGGAGAGAGGTAGCTTATCCAGCCTAAAATTTTGAGACTGAAAACTTGGAGGGAAGCTGGTCCAAGATTTCTGCAGGATAAAACCCTTGGTGCTACTGCCAGAATAGAATAGATGTCTGGTTTGTGATATTAGTTATCTATTACATTCTTGGAAAGGCTAAATATCAGCTTCCCTGGTACCCAGCAAATGGCGATAGGTCAATTACTGCTGCTCTAAATGAATATTTTTAAGCAACTTTTTTCCCTTGGCATTATTTAAAGCATAAGTGGTTAGATTTATTTATTTATTTTTCACCAGCGTATACATGTCAATCCCAGTCGCCCAATTCATCACACCACCACCCCCACACCCCCGCTGCTTTCCCCCCTTGATGTCCATACGTTTGTTCTCTACATCTTTGTCTCAGCTTCTGCCCTGCAAACCAGTTCAAGTCTACCATTTTTCTAGGTTCCACATATATGCATTAATATACGATATTTGTTTTTCTCTTTCTGACTTACGTCACTCTGTATGACACTCTCTAGATCATCCATGTCTCAACAAATGACCCAATTACGTTCCATTTTATGGCTGAGTAATATATATGTGCCACATCTTCTTTATCCATTCGTCTGTCGATGGGCATTTAGGTTGCTTCCATGACCTGCCTATTGTAAATAGACCTGCAATGAACATTGGGGTACATGTGTCTTTTTGAATAATGGTTTTCTCTGGGTATATGCCTGGTAGTGGGATTGCTGCATCATATGGTAATTCTATTTTTAGTTTTTTAAGGAACCTCCATACTGTCCTCCATAGTGGCTGTATCAATTTACATTCCCACCAAAAGTGCAAGAGGGTTCCCTTTTCTCCACAGCCTCTCCAGCATTTGTTGTTTGTAGATTTTCTGATGCTGCCCATTCTAACTGGTGTGAGGTGATACCTCATTGTAGTTTTAATTTGCATTTCTCTAATAATTAGTGATGTTGAGAAGCTTTTCATGTGCTTCTTAGCCATGTGTATGTCTTCTTTAGAGAAATGTCTATTTAGGTCTTCTGCCCATTTTTGGATTGGGTTGTTTGTTTTTTTAATATTGAGCTGCATGAGCTGTTTATATATTTTGGAGATTAATCCTTTGTCCGTTGATTTGTTTGCAAATATTTTCTCCCGTTCTGACGGTTGTCTTTTCGTCTTGTTTATGGTTTCCTTTGCTGGGCAAAAGCATTTAAGTTTCATTAGGTCCCATTTGTTTATTTATTTTTTAAATTTCCATTACTCTAGGAGGTGGATCAAAAAAGATCTTGCTGTCAAAGAGTGTTCTTCCTATGTTTTCCTCTAAGAGTTTTATAGTGTGTAGTCTTACATTTAGGTCTCTAATCCATTTTGAGTTTTTTTGTGTGTATGGTGTTAGGGAGTGTTCTAATTTCATTCTTTTACATGTAGCGGTCCAGTTTCCCCAGCACCGCTTATTGAAGAGACTGTCTTTTCTCCATTGTATATCCTTGTCTCCTTTGTCATAGATTAGTTTACCAATCTAGGAACGTGGGTTTATCTCTGGGCTTTCTATCCTGTTCCATTGATCTATATTTCTGTTTTTGTGCCAGTACCATATTGTCTTGATTACTGTAGGTTTGTAGTATTGTCTGAAGTCAGGGAGTCTGTTTCTTCCAGCTCCGTTTTTTTCCCTCAAGACTGCTTTGGCTATTCGGGGTTCTTTGTGTCTCCATACAAATTTTAAGATTTTTTGTTCTAGTTCTGTAAAAAATGCCATTGGTAATTTGATAGGGATTGCATTGAATCTGTAGATTGCTTTGGGTAGATAGTCATTTTCACAATATTGATTCTTCCAATCCAAGTACAGGGTATATCTCTCCATCTGTTGGTATCATCTTTAATTTCTTTCATCAGTGTCTTATAGTTTTCTGCATACAGGTCTTTCCTCTCCCTAAGTAGGTTTATTCCTAGATATTTTATTCTTTTTGTTGCAATGGTAAATGGGAGAGTTTCCTTAATTTCTCTTTCAGATTTTTCATCATTAGTATATAGGAATGCAAGAGATTTCTGTGCATTAATTTTGTATCCTGCAACTTTACCAAATTCATTGATTACCTCTAGTAGTTTTCTGGTGGCATCTTTAGGATTCTCTATGTATAGTATCATGTCATCTGTAAACAGTGACAGTGTTACTTCTTCTTTTCCAATTTGTATTCCTTTTATTTCTTTTTCTTCTCTGATTGCTGTGGCTAAAACTTCCAAAACTATGTTGAATAATAGTGGTGAGAGTGGACACCGTTGGCTTGTTCCTGATCTTACTGGAAATGCTTTCAGTTTTTCACCATTGAGAATGATGTTTGCTGTGGGTTTGTCATATACGGCCTTTATTATGTTGAGGTAGGTTCCCTCTATGCCCACTTTCTGGAGAGTTTTTGTCATAAATGGGTGTTGAATTTTGTCAAAAGATTTTTCTGCATCTATTGAGATGATCATATGGTTTTTCTTCTCAGTGTGTTAATATGGTGTATCACATTGATTTATTTGCGTATATTGAAGTATCCTTGCATCCCTGAGATAAATCCCACTTGGTCATGGTGTATGATCCTTTTAATGTGTTGTTGGATTCTGTTTGCTAGTATTTTGTTGAGGATTTTTGCATCTATATTCATCAGTGATATTGGTCTGTAATTTTCTTTGTTTGTAGTATCTTTGTCCGGTTTTGGTATCAGGGTGATGGTGGCCTCATAGAATGAGTTTGGGAGTATTCCTTCCTCCACAATTTTTTGCAAGAGTTTGAGAAGGATGGGTGTTAGCTCTTCTCTAAATGTTTGATAGAATTCACCTGTGAAGCCATCTGGTCCTGGACTTTTGTTTTTTGGAAGATTTTTAATCACAGTTTCAATTTCATTACTTGTGATTGGTCTGTTCATATTTTCTATATGGTTCAGTCTTGGAAGCTTATACCTTTCTAAGAATTTGTCCATTTCTTCCAGGTTGCCCATTTTATTGGCATAGAGTTGCTTGTAGTAGTCTCTTAGGATGCTTTGTATTTCTGCAGTGTCTGTTGTAACTTCTCCTTTTTCATTTCTAATTTTATTGATTTGAGTCCTCTCCCTCTTTTTCTTGATGAGCCTGACTAATGGTTTATCAATTTTGTTTATCTTCTCAAAGAACCAGCTTTTAGTTTTATTGATCTTTGCTATTGTTTTGTCTCTATTTCATTTATTTCTGCTCTGATCTTTATGATTTCTTTCCTTCTGCTAACTTTGGGTTTTGTTTGTTCTTCTTTCTGTAGTTCCTTTAGGTGCAAGGTTAGATTGTTTATTTGAGATTTTTCTTGTTACTTGAGGTAGGCTTGTATAGATATAAACTTCACTTTTAGAACTGCTTTTGCTGCATCCGATAGGTTTTGGATCATCTTGTTTTCGTTGTCATTTGTGTCTAGGTATTTTTTGATTTCCTCTTTGATTTCTTCAGTGATCTCTTATTTAGTAACGTATTGTTTAACCTCCATGTGTCTGTTTTCCCCTGGAATTCATTTCTAATCTCATAGCATTGTGGTTAGAAAAGATGCTTGATATGATTTCAATTTTCTTAACTTTACTGAGACTTGATATGTGACCCAAGATGTGATCTATCCTGGAGAAGGTTCCATGTGCACTTGAGAAGAAAGTGTAATCTGCTGTTTTTGGATGGAACATCCTATAAATATCAATTAAATCTATCTTGTCTATTGTGTCACTTAAAGCTTCTGTTTCCTTATTTATTTTCATTTTGGATGATCTGTCCATTGGTGTAAGTGAGGTGTTAAAGTCCCCCACTAGTGTGTTACTGTTGATTTCCTCTTTTATGGCTGTTAGCAGTTGCCTTATGTATTGCGGTGTTCCTTTGTTGGGTGCATATATATTTATAATTGTTGTATCTTCCTCTTGGATTGATCCCTTGATCATTAGGTAGTGTCCTTCCTTGTCTCTTGTAACATTCTCTATTTTAAAGTCTATTTTATCTGATATGAGTATTGCTACTCCAGCTTTCTTTTGATTTCCATTTGCATGGAATATCTTTTCCATCCCCTCACTTTCAGTCTGTATGTGTCCCTATGTCTGAGTGGGTCTCTTGTAGACAACATATGTATGGGTCTTGTTTTTGTATCCATTCAGCAAGCCTGTGTGTTTCGGTTGGAGCATTTAATCCATTCACGTTTAAGGTAATTATCAATATGTATGTTCCTATGACCATTTTCTTAATTGTTTTAGGTTTGTTTTTGTAGGTCCTTTTCTTCTCTTGTGTTTCCCACTTAGAGAAGTTCCTGTAGCATTTGTTGGAGAGCTGGTTTTGTGGTGCTGAATTCTCTTGGCTTTTGCTTGTCTGTAAAGCTTTTGATTTCTCCATTGAATCTGAATTAGATCCTTGCCGGGTAGAGTAATCTTGGTTGTAGGTTCTTCCCTTTCATCACTTTAAGTATATCATGTCACTCCCTTGTGGCTTGTAGAGTTTCTGATGAGAAATCAGATGTTCACCTTATGGGAGTTCCCTTGTATGTTATTTGTTGTTTTTCCCTTGTTGCTTTCAGTAAGTTTTCTATGTCTTTAATTTTTGCCAATTTGATTACTATGTGTCTCAGCGTGTTTCTCCTTGGGTTTATCCTGTATGGGACTCTCTGCTCTTCCTGGACTTGGGTGGCTATTTCCTTTCCTATGTTAGGGAAGTGTTTGACTATAATCTCTTCAAATATTTTCTCGGGTCCTTTCTGGCTCTCTTCTCCTTCTGGGACCCCTATAATGCGAGTGTTGTTGCGTTTAATGTTGTCCCAGAGGTATCTTAGGCTGTCTTCATTTCTTTTCATTCTTTTTTCTTTATTCTGTTCCGCAGCAGTGAATTCCACCATTCGGTCTTCCAGGTCACTTATCCATTCTTCTGCCTCGGTTATTCTGCTATTGATTCCTTCTAGTGTAGTTTGCATTTCAGTTATTGTATTGTTCATCTCTGTTTGTTTGTTCTTTAATTCTTTTAGG
>NW_021696933.1:0-1038 GCF_005190385.1 Monodon monoceros | reverse complement strand
GAGAAGTTGAGTCAGGGAAGGAAACACAGGGTAACCTGTGTTTCCTTCCCTGACTCAACTTCTCCAAGTAGGGTGTTCTGCATCATGCGAACTGCCTCAACCAAGGAACGCCGTAAGCTGCTCCTCTGGGCCTGTGGCTATTCGAAAGCCTGCAGTGCCACAGGAAGAACAAGACTTCAACTGCAGTAAGAACGCAAGCTGACTTCCTCTAGGAGGCACGGTGACTTCAGGCAGGACGTCTTAGATGGAATGCGAAACGAGGGTTACCCTGACTGCAGCTCAGGCTAGGGCAACGCGTAAGACTTCCAGGCCTTGTGGGACGTGCCAGAACGGTGTTCGTGAACGTGTGCGCCGGATGAGGAAATGAAGCTGCTTAAAAGAAAGGGCAGTGCGTTTCCCTACACCCGGCAAGCACAGAGGGGCTCTAACGGGCTCCGGGTCTGGACGTTGCTTAGCTGACCCAGGTGAGCCTGGGCTACTCAAGTGTTCCTGCCGGGAACAGGGTGCCCAGGCTAGCCTCCTAGGTGTCCAGTAAACAGTGCTGCCATTCAAGGAACGCAGAGCAGAGGCCAGCGCCTCATGGAAAGTGCTGAACCCCTGTGCTTCTGCACGTCAAATCAGGGCCTTACTTCCAGGCATGTGTTCATGCTGGGTGTGCCGGTAGCGACATAGCAGGGTAAGATGCTGACTTTCTCCTCGAGCAGAGTGACTTCACGTACGAGGGCCTCGAATTATTCCAAGCACAGTGTTCTCTCATGACAGCTCACACAAGGGCCATGAAAAAGTCTTCCTGGGCACTGGGGACTCACCAGCACTTTTGTACTGAGGCCGTTCGAGGACTCTGGAAATGTAGTTCTCCTCAAGGATCGTACAGTGTGTTGCCCATCACTGGGCACGCACAGAGGGCCACCGAGGGATGCACCAACGGGCCACGAAGTTGCTCAGCCGGCCCACAGGGGTCTGGAGCTTCTCAGTGAATTGCAGGGAAACCGAGGCCTACCCGAGAGGCCTAGGGGTCCTCAGACGTGTACTTCCTTT
>NW_021696932.1:0-1206 GCF_005190385.1 Monodon monoceros | reverse complement strand
TTTAAGGTAATTATCGATATGTATGTTCCTATTTCCATTATCTTAATTGTTTTGGGATTGTTATTGTAGGTCTTTTCCTTCTATTGTGTGTCTTGCCTAGAGAAGTTCCTTTAGCATTTGCTGTATAGCTGGTTTGGTGGTGCTGAACTCTCTCAGATTTTGCTTATCTGTAAAGGTTTTAATTTCTGCATCAAATCTGAATGAGATCCTTCCTGGGTAGAATAATCTTGGTTGCAGCTTTTTCTCCTTCTTCACTTTAAATATGTCCTGCCAGTCCCTTCTGGCTTGCAGAGTTTCTGCTGAAAGTTCAGCTGTTAAACTTATGGGGATTACCTTGTGTGTGATTTGTTGTTTTTTTCTTGGTGCTTTTAATATGTTTTCTTTTTATTTAATTTTTGACAGTTTGATTAATATGTGTCTTGGTGTATTTCTCCAGTTTATCCTGTATGGGACTCTCTGTGCTTCCTGGACTTAATTAACTATTTCCTTTCCCCTATTAGGGAAGTTTTCAACTATAATCTCTTCAAGCATTTTCTCAGTCCCTTTCTTTTTCACTTCTTCTTCTGGAACCCCTATAATCCGAATGCTTGTGCATTTAATGTTGTCCCAGAGGTCTCTGAGACTGTCCTCAGTTGTTTTCATTCTTTTTCTTTATTCTGCTCTTCAGTAGTAATTTCCACTATTTTATCTTCCAGGTCACTTTTCCCTTCCTCTGCCACAGATTTTCTGCTACTGATCCCATCTAGAGTACTTTTCATTTCATTTATTGTGTTGTTCATCATTGTTTGTTTCATCTTTAGTTCTTCTAGGTCCTTGTTAAATGTTGCTTGCATTTTTTCCATTCTATTTCCAAGATTTTGTATCATCTTTACTATCATTATTCAGAATTCTTTTTCAGGTAGACTCCCTCTTTCCTCTTCATTTGTTAGGTCTGGTGCGTTTTTATCTTGCTCCTTCATCTGCTGTGTGTTTTTCTGTCTTCTCATTTTGTTTATCTTACTGTGTTTGGGGTCTTCTTTTTGCAGGCTGCAGGTTTGTAGATCCCATGGTGTTTGGTGTCTGTACCCAGTGGCTAAGGTTGGTTCAGTGGGTCGTGTAGGCTCCTGGTGGAAGGGACTAGTGCCTGTGTTCGGGTGGATGAGGCTGGATCTTTTCTTTCTGGGCAAGTCCACGTCTGGTGGTGTGTTTTGGGGTGTCTGTGGACTT
>NW_021696931.1:0-2848 GCF_005190385.1 Monodon monoceros | reverse complement strand
TGTTTATCTTCTCTAAGAACCAGCTTTTAGTTTTGTTGATCTTTGTTTTCGTTTCCTTCATTTCTTTTTCATTTATTTCTGATCTGATCTTTATGATTTCTTTCCTTCTGCTAACTTTGGAGATTATTTGTTCTTCTTTCTCTAATTGCTTTAGGTGCAAGGTTAGGTTGTTTATTCGAGATGTTTCCTGTTTCTTAAGGTAGGATTGTATTGCTATAAACTTCCCTCTTAGACCTGCTTTTGCTGCATCCCATAGGTTTTGGGTCATCATGTCTCCATTGTCATTTGTTTCTAGGTATATTTTTATTTCCTCTTTGATTTCTTCAGTGATCACTTCGTTATTAAGTAGTGTATTGTTTAGTCACCATGTATTTGTATTTTTTACAGATCTTTTCCTGTAGTTGATATCTAGTCTCATAGCATTGTGGTCAGAAAAGATACTTGATACAATTTCAATATTCTTAAATTTACCAAGGCTTCATTTGTGACCCAAGATATAATCTATCCTGGAGACTGTTCCATGAGCACTTGAGAAAATTGTGTATTCTGTTGTTTTTGGATGGAATGTCCTATAAATATCAATTAAGCCCATCTTGTTTCATGTATCATTTAAAGCTTGTGTTTCCTTATTTATTTACATTTTGGATGATCTGTCCATTGGTGAAAGTGGGGTTTTAAAGTCCCCTACTATGAATGTGTTACTGTTGATTTCCCATTTTATGGCTGTTAGTGTTTGCATTATGTATTGAGCTGCTCCTATGTTGGGTGCATAATTATTTACAATTGTTATATCTTCTTCTTGGATCGATCCCTTGATCATTATGTAATGTCCTTCTTTGTCTCTTGTAATAGTCTTTATTTTAAAGTCTATTCTGTCTGATATGAGAATTGCTACTCCAGCTTTCTTTTGGTTTCCATTTGCATGGAATTTCTTTTTCCATCCCCTCACTTTCAGTCTGTATGTGTCTGTAGGTCTGAAGTGGGTCGCTTTTTTTCTTTTTGGTGCTATGCGAGCCTCTAGCGGCTGCGGCCTCTCCCATTGCAGAGCAGACGCCCTGGTTGCGCAGGTCCAGT
Organism: Monodon monoceros; assembly: GCF_005190385.1. Classification (NCBI taxonomy): domain Eukaryota; kingdom Metazoa; phylum Chordata; class Mammalia; order Artiodactyla; family Monodontidae; genus Monodon; species Monodon monoceros. The sequence goes on along the minus strand of NW_021696931.1, from coordinate 1,774 downwards.
GGCCATGGGTCATGGACCCAGCCGCTCTACGGCACGTGGGTTCCTCCCGGACTGGGGCACGAACCTGCGTCCACTGCATCAGCCGGCGGACCCTCAACCACTGCGCCACCAGGGATGGCCATGAAGTGGTCCCTGTGGACAGCATATATATGGGTCTTGTGTTTGTATCCATTCAGCTAGTCTGTGTCTTTTGGTGGGAGCATTTAATCCATTTACATTTAAGGTAATTATCGATATGTATGTTTGTATTCCCATTTTCTTAATTGTTTTGGTTTGTTATTGCAAGTCTTTTCCTTCTCTTGTGTTTCTTGCCTAGAGAAGATCCTTTAGCATTTGTTTTAAAGCTGGTTTGGTGGTACTGAACTCTCTCAGCTTTTGCTTGTCTGTAAAGGTTTTAATTTCTCTTTCAAATCTGAATGAGATTCTTGCTAGGTAGAGTAATCTTGGTTGTAGGTTTTTCTCCTTCATCACTTTCAGTATGTCCTGCCACTCCCTTGTGGCTTGTAGGGTTTCTCCTGAGAGATCAGCTGTTAACCTTATGGGGATTCCCTTGTGTGTTATTTGTTGTTTTTCCCTTGCTGCTTTTAATATGTTTTCTTTGTATTTAATTTTTGACAGTTTGATTAATATGTGTCTTGGAGTGTTCCTCCTTGGATTTATCCTGTATGGGACTGTCTGTGCTTCCTGGACTTGATTAACTGTTTCCTTTCCCATATTAGGGAAGTTTTCAACTATAATCTCTTCAAATACTTTCTCAGTCCCTTTCTTTTTCTCTTCTTCTTCTGGAAACCCTATAATTTGAATGTCGGTGCATTTAATGTTGTCCCAGAGGTCTCTGAGACTGTCCTCAGTTCTTTTCATTCTTTTTTCTTTATTCTGCTCTGCAGTAGTTATTTCCACTGTTTTATGTTCCAGATCACTTATCCGTTCTTCTGCTTGAGTTATTCTGCTATTGATCCCTTCTAGAGAATTTTTAATTTCATTTATTTTGTTGTTCATCATTGCTTGTTTCATCTTTAGTCCTTCTAGGTCCTTGTTAAATGTTTCGTGCATTTTCTCTATTCTATTTCCAAGATTTTGGCTCATCTTTTCTATCATTATTCTGAATTCTTTTTCAGGTAGACTGCCTATTTCCTCTTCATTTGTTAGGTCTGATGGGTTTTTATCTTGCTTCTTCATCTGCTGTGTGTTTTTCTGTCTTCTCATTTTGCTTATCTTACTGTGTTTGGGGTCTCCTTTTTGCAGGCTGCAGGTTCATATTCCCATTGTTTTTGGTGTCTGTCCCCAGTGGCTAAAGTTGGTTCAGTGGGTTGTGTAGGCTTCCTGGTGGAGGGGACTAGTGCCTGTGTTCTGGTGGATGAGGCTGGATCTTGTCTTTCTGGTGGGCAGGTCCACGTCTGGTGGTGTGTTTTGGGGTGTCTGTGACCTTAGTATGATTTTAGGCAGCCTCTCTGCTAATGGGTGGGATTGTGTTCCTGTCTTGCTAGTTGTTTGGCATAGGGTGTCCAGCACTGTAGCTTGCTGGTCGTTGAGTGAAGCTGGGTGTTGGTGTTGAGATGGAGATCTCCGGGAGATTTTCGCCATTTGATTTTACATGGAGCTGGGAGGTCTCTTGTGGACCAGTGTCCTGAAGTTGGCTCTCCCACCTCAGAGACACAGCACTGACTCCTGGCTGCAGCACCAATAGCCTTTCATCCACATGGCTAAGAATAAAAGGGAGAAAAAGTAGAAAGAAAGAAAGAAAGAAAGAAAGAAAGAAAGAAAGAAAGAAAGA
>NW_021696930.1:0-1217 GCF_005190385.1 Monodon monoceros | reverse complement strand
GTAAATAATATGGTTTGACGTATGAGAAGTGGTATGTGTTGAAACATGAAATTCTTCAAGCATTCTTTGATGATGATAGCATTCCTTAGGAATTTTTAAAAAATATTTTATGTACACCAAAAATACCAGTTTCATATTTTATCACTGTTAGAAAAAAAGGCTTTCCAGTAGTTTTCCTTTGGGTTGTAATTTTTTCCAGGGGCAGAAACTATGACAGATTATCCATTTCCACAAAAGTGAAGCTAGTCCACCATTCTGTGTTCAATCAAAGGTACAGTTCATCTATAAAGTGTTGTCATTGTGTGTTTCATGTAGAGAAAGAAACTAGTATGTCATAAATGCGCTGCAGTTATTTTCCATTTCTTGTTTCAACAGCAATAAAAGGAGAGAGAGAGTTACACATTTATTTACTTGTCAGACTGGACAAAGTTCTTCAGAAAGAAAAATCATATGCTACCTTACCCACTTTAGCAATTTTTGCAATCCAAAAGGAAAAAAAAAAGATTGATTTCTGTTTAGCCTGTTTTTTTTTTATTCTGTGGGTAACACTATTTTTTTTTCCTAGACATTTCTCTCCCTCAAAATTAAGGGGTTATTTTAGAACCATTTTACAGTGTTTCTTGAAAGACTAAAGTTCTCTAGGAGACTGTCTGTTCTGTACTTGAATATGTAAGTACTAACCATGTCTGAAGGTATTGAGATAATAGATACATTCTGTTTACGTGCTTTGTAGTGAGCTATTGTTCTTAAGCCTGTAAGATGCAGCTACAAAGAAGATGTAAATGGAGAATTCACTCAATAAGCCAGAAAGAGTGTTACCAAACTAGACCTTTGGGTCCACTTGCCCACACACAGTAAAGCCAAGCTCTTGTGAAGGAGAGTGCAGCCTTTATTGAAAGGCCAAGTAAGGACCTGAACTCTCCCATGGATTTCAGGGAAGGGTTTTTAAAGGCAAGATGAGGGAGATAGTTGCAGGGTGCCTGGTAAGCTCCTGCATAATTCTCTGATTGGTTGATGGTGAGTTAACAGGATGGCGACAAGGGATTAACATCATCAGTCCTCAGGCCCCAGCTGGTCTGGGACCTACGTGCTTATAGTCATCATGCAGTTAGCTTCTTCTGTCTAGTGGGGGTTTTAGTATATGCAAAACAACTCAAGAGTATGTGTCAAATGCTGTTATCTATGTCCTTCAGGGAGGAACTAAAGATTCTGTGACT
>NW_021696929.1:0-16131 GCF_005190385.1 Monodon monoceros | reverse complement strand
TCACAAACTCATTCTACGAGGCCACCATCACCCTGATGCCAAAACCAGACAGAGATGTCACAAAGAAAGAAAACTACAGGCCAATATCACTGATGAACATAGATGCAAAAATCCTCAACAATATACTAGCAAACAGAATCCAACAGCACATTAAAAGGATCATACACCATGGTCAAGTGGGGTTTAACCCAGGAATGCAAGGATTCTTCAATATACGCAAATCAATCAATGTGATACACCATATTAACGAGTTGAAGGAGAGAAACCATATGATTATCTCAATAGATGCAGAGAAAACTTTTGACAAAATTCAACACCCATTTATAATAAAAACCCTGCAGAAAGCAGGCATAGAGGGAACTTTCCTCAACATAATAAAGGCCATATATGACAAACCTACAGCCAACGTCATCCTCAATGGTGAAAAACTGAAAGCATTTCCACTAAGATCAGGAACAAGACAAGGTTGCCCACTCTCACCACTATTATTCAACGTAGTTTTGGAAGTTTTAGCCACAGCAATCAAAGAAGAAGAAGAAATAAAAGGAATCCAAATTGGAAAAGAAGAAGTGAAACTGTCACTGTTTGCAGATGACATGATACTCTACATAGAGAATCCTAGGATGCTGCCAGAAAACTACTATAGCTAATCAATGAATTTGGTAAAGTAGTAGGATACAAAATTTATGCACAGAAATCTCTTGCATTCCTATACATTAATGATGAAAAATCTGAAAGTGAAATTAAGAAAACAATCCCATTTACCATTGCAACAAAAAGAATAAAATATCTAGGAATAAACCTACCTAAGGAGACAAAAGACCTGTATGCAGAAAATTATAAGACTCTGATAAAACAAATTAAAGATGATACAAATAGATGGAGAGATATACCATGTTCTTGGATTGGAAGAATCAGCATTGTGAAAATGACTCTACTACCCAAAGCAATCTACAGATTCAATGCAATCCCAATCAAACTACCACTGGCATCTTTCACAGAAATAGAAAAAAAAAAATCACAATTTGTATGGAAACACAAAAGACCCTGAATAACCATAGCAATCTTGAGAACAAAAAATGGAGCTGGAGGAATCAGGCTCCCTGACTTCAGACTATACTACAAAGCTACAGTAATCAATACAGTATGGTACTGGCACAAAAACAGAAAGATAGATCAATGGAACAGGATAGAAAGCCCAGAGATAAACCACGCACATATGGTCACCTTATCTTTGATAAAGGAGGCAAGAATATACAGTGGAGAAAAGACAGCCACTTCAATAAGTGGTTCTGGGAAAACTGGACAGCTACATGTAAAAGAATGAAATTAGAACACTCCCTAACACCATACACAAAAATAAACTCAAAATGTATTAAAGACCTAAATGTAAGGTCAGACACTATCAAACTCTTAGAGGAAAACATAGGCAGAATACTCTGTGACATAAATCACAGCAAGATCGTTTTTGACCCACCTTCTAGAGAAATGGAAATAAAAACAAAAATAAACAAATGGGACCTAATGAAACTTAAAAGCTTTTGCACAGCAAAGGAAACCATAAACAAGGCAAAAAGACAACCCTCAGAATGGGAGAAAATATTTGCAAATGAAGCAACTGATAAAGGATTAATCTCCAAGAGTTACAAGCAGCTCATGCAGCTCAATAACAAAAAAAAAAAGAACCCAATCCAAAAATGGGCAGAAGACCTAAATAGACATTTCTCCAAAGAAGATATACAAATTGCCAATGAACACATGAAAGAATGTTCAACATCATTAATCATTAGAGAAATACAAATCAAAACTACAATAAGAATCATCTCACACCGGTCAGAATGGCCATCATCAAAAAATCTACAAACAATAAATGCTGGAGAGGGTGTGGAGAAAAGGGAACATTCTTGCACTGTTGGTGGAAATGTAAATTGATACAGCCACTATGGAGAACAGTATGGAGGTTCCTTAAAAAATAAAAATAGAACTACCATATGACCCAGCGATCCCACTACTGGGCATATACCCTGAGAAAACCATAATTCAAAAAGAGTCATGTACCAAAATATTCATTGCAGTCCTATTTACAATAGCCAGGACATGGAAGCAACCTAAGTGTCCATCATCGGATGAATGGATAAAGAAGATGTGGCATATATATACAATGGAATATTACTCAGCCATAAAAAGAAACGAAATTGAGATATTTGTAGTGAGGTGGATGGACCTAGAGTCTGTCATACAGAGTGAAGTAAATCAGAAAGAGAAGATCAAATATCGTATGCTAACACACGTGTATGGAATCTAAGGGAAAAAAAAAAAAGGTCATGAAGAACCTAGGGGTAAGACGGGAATAAAGACACAGACCTACTAGAGAATGGACTTGAGGATATGGGGAGGGGGAAGGGTAAGCTGTGACAAAGTGAGAGAGTTGCATGGACATATATACAGTACCAAACGTAAAATAGATAGCAAGTGGGAAGTAGCCGCATAGCACAAGGATATCAGCTCGGTTGTTTGTGACCATCTAGAGGGGTGGGATAGGGAGGGTGGGAGGGAGGGAGATGCAAGAGGGAAGAGATATGGGAACATATGTATATGTATAAAACTGATTCACTTTGTTATAAAGCAGAAACTAGCACACCATTGTAAAGCAATTATATTCCAATAAAGAGGTTAAAATTTTTTTTTAAATAATATAAAAATAACAGGAAAAAAAAAAGAACAGATATGGTCCTTAACCTTCAAACAACCTGAGGTAAAAGCAGATATAATAGGTCTTCTATTGCTGATAAACCTCCTGTAAATTGATTCAAGGGGCTGAAGAAATGACTTCCTCTGGATTTCACTCCTTAAATCCCCATGATTAAACATAAGTAAAGAGGGGAGAGATATGGGAACATATGTATATGTATAACTGATTCACTTTGTTATAGAGCAGAAACTAACACACCATTGTAAAGCAATGATACCCCAATAAAGATGTTAAAAAAAAAACAACATAAGTAAGGAATGAAAAAAATAAATAAAATAAGGTAAATTAAAAACAAAAAAAAGATCCACGATTTTCAGAGAATATGAAACAGAAAAATACAAAATGAATAAGCAAACAAAAAACACACTCAGGCAAGTCATATTCAAACTGAATAAAAACCAATAACAAAGAGAAATTCTTGAAGGGAGCTACCAAAATAGAAAAAAGAAAAATGAAGATTATATACAGAAGAATAAAGATAAAAATTATGGCAGAAACCTTATCAGAAACTATGCAAGCAAGAAGACAGGTAAGTGACATCTTTAGATTGCTGAAAGAAAAACAACTGTCAACCCACAATTCTATATCCAGTGAAACTATACTTCAACAGTAAAATAAATATTAGAATTTTCCAAAAAAAGACAACTTGAGAGGATTCAGTGCCGTCAGGTCGAATCTGTAAGAAATACACAGCGAAGTTCTTCAGACAAAAGCATATGATGCTGGGAAGAAAACTGATCTACAAAATGAAGAACACTGGAAATTCAATAAAGACAAAACTTATGCTCTTATATTTTAATTTTTTTTAAGATAACTTACTGTTTAAAGCAATAGTTTAACAATGTATGTGTTTATGAAACTTATGACAACGATGACACAAGAAATGGAAAAGAGGAGTTGGAAATATTATAAGGATTTTACATTACATGAAAAGTAATATAGTATTACTGAAGGTGGATAAAGTTTATTTAAAGAGGTATATTTTTAACTATATGTATTCATAGATGACATGACTGTGAGTGTAGAAAATTCCAAAGTATCTACTAAAAAAATCCTGGAAGTAATAAGTAAGTTTAACAAGGTCAGAGAATAAAAGGTTAATATATAAAAGTTGATTTCATTCCCATATACAAGTAATGAAAAACTTGTATTTTAATTTTTTTGAACCTCATATTTATAATAACTTGAAAAAGTGAATTAACCAAAGGCAGTAAGTTCTAGAGGTCTGATATACAACATTATAGCTATACTTAACAATAATGTATTATATAATTATAAATGTGTTACATGGGTAGATCTCATGTTAAGTGTTTTTATACTACAAAAAAAAGATAAAGAGGCAAAGGAAACTTTTGCAAGTAATGTATTGATATGTTCGTTGTCTTGACTGTGATGGCGGCTTTGTAAGTGTTTACATATATCAAAAGTTTGTCAAATTGTACATTTTAAGTATGTGGAGTTTATTCTTTGTCAATTATGTCTGAACACATAATTTTAAATTTTAAGAAAGTGAATTAACTAGTTATCATTTTTAACAAAATATGTGCAGGATCAGCATGGCAACAGCTACAAAACATTGATGACAGAAAAGAAAGATCTAGATAAATGGAGAAACATATCATGTTCATACATTGAACAATTTAATACTGATAAGGTGGTAATCTTCCTATAGATGATCTATCAATTCAGTGTAATCTCTAACAAAACTCTAGAAAAATTTTGTAGGTATCCACAAGATGTTTTTAAAATTTGTTATGGTATACCAAACAAATAGAATAGCCAAAACAATCCTAAAAGATAAAATCAGAATACTCACATTACTTGATTTTAAAACTTAGTGGAATTCCACAGTATTACAACAACACAGTATTGAGAAAAGGATAGACATACTGATCATTAGAACTAAACAGAAAGTACAGAGGAGACCTGCAGAAATATAGTCAGCTGATTTTTTACAAGTGTAATGGCACTTCAATGGAGAAAGAATAGCCTTAGATAAAACACCAAAAGCACAGTCCATGAAAGAAATATAGATAAATTTGACTTTATCAAAATTTAAAACTTTCACTGTCTAAAAGATATAATTATAAGAATGTAAACCAAGCCACACTCTGAGAAAATATTTGCAGTCAAACAACTGATAAGGAACTCATATTCAGAATATAAAATGAACACTTAAAACTCAAAAATTAGAAAGCAAACAACCCAATTTTTTAAATGGGCAAAAGATATAAACTTCACTAAAGAACATATTTAGATGGCAAATGAGCATATGAAAATGTGCTCAAGCATGAGTCATTAGAGGCACTGGAATTAAAACCACAATGACATATTGCTATATGTCTGTTAGAACGGCTAAAATAAAATTTTTAAAAACTGACAACATCAAATGCTGGTCAGGATGCAGAGCAACAAGAACTCTCCTTTACTGCTGGTGGGAGTGAACGATGGCACAGTCACTCTGGGAGACAGTTTGGCAGTTGATTTTTGTTTGTTTGTTTTGTTTTTATAAAACTAAACGAAGGATCATCACACAGCTCAGCAGTTTCACTCCGAGATATTTATCCAAATGAACTGAAAAGCCTGACAAGACAGAAGACAAGACTTCTCTGGATCCACAAAGATCACAGAAATGTCTCACTCTTCCTATTAAACCTGGAACTACTATGAAGGGAGACACTGCAGAGGTTTCTCCCCTATGAATCAATAGGGAACCCCCTCAAAATTTGCCCCACCTCCTCTCCTGGCTTCCTTAAGTCTCAGCAAAGCCTAACCACGAAGACATGTAGCCTGAGAATTAAGATACTACATCCTAAAGAAGCTGGGAGAATTATCCAGCATGTACTTGAAGAAATTGTGAGAGTCCCCTTAGGACTGGATTTTGAGGGTGCTTGATCAAGGGGGCTAGAAAATAAAACAGGATAAGAGAGAGTTTATTGGTCTGGGAGCACCTTCTCAGGATATAGGATATAACACTCTGGAAGGATATTAGAAGATTAGAACATTTGTGGCTTGCAGGCTCCTACAAGCCTGGAAAAAGCAATGGCCCATGCTTAGTAACAATGAAATGCATGACTTGCTCTGTAAGATGGGACAGGACGGGATTAAAAGGCAAAAGAGGCTTCCCTGGTGGCGCAGTGGTTGAGAGTCCGCCTGCCGATGCAGGGGACAGGGTTCGTGCCCCGGTCCGGGAAGATCCCACATGCCGCGAAGCGGCTGGACCCGTGAGCCATGGCCGCTGAGCCTGCGCGTCCGGACCCTGTGCTGCGCAACGGGAGAGGCCCAACAGTGAGAGGCCCGCGTACCGCAAAAAAAAAAAAAAAAAAGGCAAAAGGGCATTTGTATCTTGGAGTGGATATATTATGAGGTCAGAAGGTCAACCATAGCATTGTGTTTGTCAATAAAGAGAATACGCTATTCACCAAGGTTATCACAAATGTGCTGGTGAGAGGGATCTAGCATCAGAAAGAAGTTCAGTGGTAGCTATCCTCTCCAGGATTGGGATGATGATAAAAGTGTTTACAGAGCTTGGCTACTGATATCACTCAGATGATAGGGCATTTAACTGCCAGATGCCAGCAGACTGCATTTTTGTAATGACCAGCAAGGATTGAGCAGGAACCAAGATGCCTTGGCCCACATGGAATTGCAGAGATGGTTAATAAAATGAATAGGATCCCCAGGGGCAGAATAGATACAAGAGAAGCCAAGAATACTGCTTTAAGATATAATCAAAAGAAATCAAGAAAGTGTGATCAGGAGGCAGAGGGTTGTTTTCTCCAATTAATGTAATGATCCTTTTTTCCAGTTCCCAGGACTGAGACAATTTTCAGACTTCGAACTCCTTGATTGATGAGGTGACCACATCCCTAGGCGTAAGTTCCCTGTGACACCATGACACAGTATTCTATACTGTAATGATTACCCAGTCCTAATCCAAAGGGACCTATGGCTAATAACTCAAGTGACTGTTCATTAGGAAAATGGGAAGATGCATACATTTAGATTTCACACAGGGTATGAGATTTAATTGATACCTGGAGACCTGAAGCGTAACCCTCACCTCATGTTAGACTGGGAACTAATGAGAATCAGGTAAGAAATGCAGCTCTGGAAAATCCCAGAGCATAGTGAGACTGTTGGGTCTGTAGACCCACCTAGTGGTCATTCTCTTGGTAACTGAACATGCACTGGAAACACAGAAGACCTCACTCACTAGTCTGGCAGTTGACGCTCTCTGAGTTACCTCAGCTGGGGCTGTTGCCCAGAATATCTTCATATAACCTCTTCATGTAGTTGCTTGGGGGCTTCCTCACAGCATAGTAGTTTGCTTCCTAGAGCGAGGATCCCATTACTGTCAGATGGAAGTTATTCTACCTTTTGTGCAACACAGAGTGTCTTATCTGTTATTGCCACAACCCTACCCATGTTCAAAGGGACGGAACACTTTCAACGGGGAGCAGTATTGAAGTTACGTTGTAGGAAGAGAATGAGGGGGATATATTGTTGAGTCTATTTGGGGGTAAGGAGGGGAGGAATAAAACCTGCTCTTCCTAAGAAGCTGATCTCTGGGATCTGCATCCAGAGAGTGAGGGCCCTGGATATAGTGGATTCAATGAGATAGCTCCACACTTCAAGATCCAGATTTCTATTAAATGCATCTCTAGTTCTCTGGAAAATTGGCACAGTAAATATTTCTTCTGTTGTGGGGCCCTTCAAGGACAACTGGACAATTACTCTGAATACAACATAGTAAAAGAGTGTTGACACAGATATGCAAAATACTGAGTGGGAGAGATGTTCATCTCCTCATAGAGCACCAGGAAAAGACTTGGTGATTCTAGGACTGAGTGGTGAAGAAGGTCAGTACCCCTCCTCTGCAGGAAACCCCTTCTGATGTCTCCATATTTCACTGAAAGTCTTATTAATATGGGCCTTGTGGACTTCTGTCCATGGGAGTATTTCTGAGTAGAGGGTGGCATATCCTGCCTTTAATAGACAGATGTTAAAAGCCCATAGCTGAGTCATCCACTGGACTTTACCAGTAAGTGTGGCCCAAAGAGACTGAAACTTGCCCCCACTCTCAGACAGAAATTGTTCTATTCTCACAGTCCCCGTGCCTCCCATACTCTGAAGGGACAGTCAGGCTAGTTCTTGTGACCTCCCACTCTTCTGGATTGTGGAAGTTTCTGATGCTGGCTCTGAGACATGGCATCTCTTTGCAAAAATCTAGTGTCTATATTACCATTCTGCTGTGAAGGAACAGGCCCTGTCCTTGCCACAGGCTTTTGACTGTCTTCTTATATGCACCCCTCCTCTGGCCCTACTGAACCATGATGTCTGACAAAATCACTCTGAAATCTTTCTCCTTCTCCGTCAGTCCTCTGTCTGGCCCGGATCTCAGTACAAAAGTCTGGAATGTCTCTACCCACATTCCAGGGCTCTGCCCTTGCTCTTCACTTTCATAACGAAAGATGTGTTGATCATCTAAATATCCCAGAGTGAGAAATGGCTGCTGCTTGTTCTTACCTGAGACCCAGCAATAAAGATGTAGGATCAAAGGGAGGAAGTGGCAAGAGAAGTTTTCCAGAATGTTCAGTCACGTTCCTGTGATGTGGCCTCATTTCCAGAAGCTGGAGTGAAGGTTCCCCTGTCCTGATTCCACAAACATGTGAGGAGCTCATGCCTAAGAGGACAAGGGGTATTTGGGATTATGTAATAGGAAGAGAGGAAGAGGAAAGTAAAGTCCAGGTAAAGGATCAGAGATGAGACTAGAACAATAGAGACATCAGGAGTAGAGAGGAACTTAGAGAAAGCAGTACAAAAGAAGAGATGCGTTTGTAGAGAAATTAGCATAAAAGGGTTACTGTGACCCTGCGGGCAGATAGAGAGAAAAAGAGGTTCAAACAGTGCCTGGACCAAAGTAAACTGTCCTTACTTTATTTGATGTGCCAACAAATCCAAAAGAAAGATAATCCTTGGGGAATATCAGCGGGGTTGTAGACAATATGAGATACGGATACAGGAGACAACAGGCAAAGCTTCCTGCACATTTCAAAATTATTCTCGGTGGTAGAAAATCCCATTTCAAGGAGTTGGCATGAAGCTTCTGCTGTTTCTTAACACCCAAAGTGAAAAAGACAGTGGAGAGCACTGTGGCCTGTGGTTAAGAGCACAGGCCCTGAAGCTAAACTGCTGAGTTTGATTCTCAGACCCATTGTTCACTAGCCCTGGTCAACTTGAGATGAGATGCGGCCATGTTCCCATTTGCAAAACAAACTAGGTACCTATCTAAAGGGGGGTAATTGGATCAGTGCCTTGCAGAAGTTTTAATTACTACTATTATTGAGTACATGAACAAAATGACAACAAAAGAGAGAGGGCGCTCACTCACGAGAAAAGCAAAAATACAGGAATTGAAGGAAAGGTAATAAACATCGAGCAAGAGAGAGAGAGAAAACCCAAATGTGAGACAGTAGGTGATGAAACAGGGAAAGCATTCAAAAGACTGTCAAAACTTTAAAATTTGTTGTAGAAGAATGATGTAGGAGAACCGACATACCTGTATGTCATCCAGAGTGGAGGTCTCATCTGTTGTTCACACTCAGCACTCTAAGTCCCACCCCCACTCTCCATATCATGACCCACAATAGCAACAGATCTCAAGTATCGCTACTTGGAGCTCTTCAACCCGGATTAAAAGACGCAGTAGGAACGGCCAAAGGTCTCAGCTAAGGAACTCACAATCAAGGAGGTGGGCTTTAGTTAGTTGGACCTTCTTTCATTTAGTTCTCAATTTGTAGGGTAGCAGTAAAGTGCTTTCTCATGCTCCCACACCTCCTAAAATGAATCCCTAGACTGCTCCACCACGCTCTTGAACCTTGGTGTGGCTTTTAATAAGAGTTCCTCAGAGCCACAGAGGGTCTCAGCTGCCCTTAGAGGTAGATGACATCAGGATCCCTTTAGGCTCCTAGTGGAGCCACAAAGAGATGGGAGACATACTGAAGCTGTGTGAGGACTCTAGGCATAGTAAAGCATGAAGAAGTGAGTTCATGAGTCCTGGGATCCTCTTTTCCCCCAGAGACCCAACTCAGCCCACAACCAGGACTCAACTTTCCTTTTGCTTGATCATGCCATAGCCTGCCAATTGTCTCTGAATACAGCTCCCTTAGATTAGGGAGTTCTGCATCACAGCCCCCGTTCTAGCACTGAGAACAAGCACCCTACTATTACACAGAGGAGAGCTTCTCATAGCTTCTCCCCATTCCTCATTCTTTTGGAGATTTGGCCACTGCAGCATGAGTACAATATTCCTAGGTGGGAATGTCCACAAGCCCCATCCTGGGTTTACATGAAAATAGACATTTAAGAAGCCTCCTGGTGTCAAAGGTTCTAAGTGGGGCTCTTCTCCCCTCTGTTCCTTGAAATAAGTAATAAACTCACAGAAACAGGGAAGGAATAACCACAAGAACAAATTGGATGAATTTCCTCGTTTATACAAACCAATTCAGTGAACGATAACAGTAAAAAAAACCCATCTGTACTATTCCTTTCAAAGCCATTGTATGAAATCTTTCATCAATAATCACCCCTGCTTAGCCTATCACTTACCTGAAACCAGCTTCTCACAATTAAAAAAAAAAAAAGAAAAAGCAGATAAAAGAGAAAAAAATTTTCCCAACTTCATTTATCCTTGAAAAACATGGCCTCTTTTTCTTGCTATTTTTCTCCAGAGACAAGATCCCCTCAAAGATTAAAAAGTCTTTCAGAAGGGTGGGAGTATCTGACTTTCTTCTCTCCCCTTCTCATTTGCATGTGTGCCTGTAAGCTCACACACACTCAGAGGTTTTCAAAAATATACAGAAATCGCTGTGATATGTGAAATACATTTGAAAACATCATCTAATCCCTAGAAGATTTGCTTCTGAATTTTTCCCAAGAAGGATATCAACACTGCAACTGATATCACACCATGTGGATCTTTTCTTTCTCTTCCCCTCAATCCTTCAATAGAGATAAAAGCAATCTTACCAGTCAATCCCAGTAAACTTTGTTGGCTAATTTTCTTAATAAAATTTTCTCCAATGGAACACAAAATTTAAAAAAAAGTATACAAAAATATTAACAAAATTATTAATAAAGGCTACTTATGTGTTCTGGGTTAGAATAGTTTATTTTTGTTATTTTGTACATTATAAATTTTTTGCAAGTAGCAAAAATATGAGTGCAAGATTGTATTAGAAGAGAAGATGTAGTTGGTTATCCCTATGGTACCCACAGACATTTGTATGAACTATAATGAAGCCTCTTTCATTAATAGGAGCAAAGTCAGAACCTGCCAAAGAGGGGAGGGGAGTCTCCAGGTGCAGAGGCCAGTTCTCACTCCAATTCCACTTCTTTGAAGGTTTTCTGGATAACCCCCATTACCATCAAGGTGACCACAGGTGGGTTTGTTCCACATAATATGGTCCTGGTCTAATTTTTATTCAAGCAAGGGGCAGAGATGAGGTTGGAACTTTGATTAAAGGCTTAATTCAAACTACAGGGAAAGACAAACTAACAGTAACCAGAAGCAAGGTAATTTTGTTTTATACAACTCACTTTTCTCACCTTCTAGTTGATGCTTCGTCTCAAGGAACCCTGTTGCCTGATTTTGTCTGTCCCCAGCACCAGGAACTGATTCTCTGTATCCCTGCCCACTGTCCACATTCAGGAAGGGGAGGAGACGAGAGAGGGCAAAAGAAGCTGCCCTTCCCAGTTGTGCTTTGTTTCCTTTATGAGAAGGGATCCTAGTCAGATTTGATGTTAATTATCAAGACTGACTTAGCCTAGTAGGTGCATCAGAATCACCTTCAGGGCTTGTCAAACCACAGCTTGCTAGGCTTCAACCACAAAGATTCTTTTTTTTTAATTTTTTTTTGCGGTACGCGGGCCTCTCACTGCTGTGGCCTCTCCCGTTGCGGAGCACAGGCTCCGGACGCGCAGGCTCAGCGGCCATGGCTCACAGGCCCAGCCGCTTCGCGGCACGTGGGATCTTCCCGGACCGGGGCACGAACCCATGTCCCCTGCATCGGCAGGCGGACTCCCAACCACTGTGCCACCAGGGAAGCCCAACCGCAAAGATTCTTGATTCAGTAGATCTGAGGTGGAGCCACAGAGTTTGCACATCTAACAAATTATGAGATGCTGCTGTTGGTGCTGGACCATAGTTTTAGAATCTCTGACTGAGCCCATATCCATTAAAGATGATTCTTTTAGAGACTTCCCTGGTGGTGCAGTGGTTAAGAATCCACCTGCCAGTGAAGGGGACACGGGTTCGAGCCCTGGCCCGGGAACATCCCACATGCCGCGGAGCAACTAAGCCCATGCACCACACCTACTGAACCTGCGCTCTAGAGCCCACGAGCCACAACTACTGAGCCCACGTGCCACAACTACCGAAACCTGTGTGCCTAGAGCTCATGCTCTGCAACAAGAGAAGCCACTGCAATAAGCCCACGCACCACAATGAAGAGTAGCCCCCCTGCTCGCTACAACTATAGAATGCCCACACGCAGCAACAAAGACCCAACGCAACCAAAAATTAATACATTTATTTTTTAAAAAAAGAGCTTCTGTGGTTTCTGGGCTGGAGGGTCAGATAAAGTCACATTTAGCAAATTCTTCGGTAGTCATGGGCTCACAGATTGAATACCATGCATTGGCGACGAATTCCTCGCAGGACTCAAGAGATGCAGGTGCCTCTAGCTTTAGCCCCAGGGGATCACAGTCAAGGGTGTGCGGGAGACTGGTTTCTGCTGCTGGGACAAGACTCTTAGATGGGTAAGACTGGTCCCAACTTAAATCCTCACAGAAGCTCACGGGGGCCCTGCAGTTCCCAGCATCGTCCCTGGGAAACACTCTCACAGTCCCAGGGACGTAGGGAGGAATCAAAGGGAGGCTGTCAAGGACACTGGATGTAATACCCTCCAGAGATGTTAGGCATGGGCCAGGGTGCATCGGATTTTCGGGATCCAATGGAGGACCCAAGGGTTGAAGGTCAGGGGCGCAACAGCACCCGGAAGGCTTAGAAGGATGCTGCAGCCATGGGCTCAGCAATGCAGGGCTGTCCATCAAGGGATCGCCAGCAAACGGGAGCTGAGCTTCGAAGTCCAGACATGATGGGTGTGTTGTATCTAAGGACAGGCGCCTCCTACTCCGGGCCCGCACAGTGGGATCCTGAGTCCCCTCTTCCCGAGGACGACGACGAGGACCGTATCGTCCAGGTAGGTGGAGATCCGCAGCAGATGGACCTGCGGTCAGCGGCGGTGTCAGGCCGGGTTCCGCGGAGCTGTAGGCAGCCGCAGCCCCGAACTGGGCAGCAGAGCAAGAACCCCGGGCCGGCGAGGGGGGCGGGGACGCAGGATCCACAGGGGCTCGACAGCGGGTCCCATGGCAGGCGGCCACGGGCGGACGGCGGTGCGAGGCGCTGCGGGACGGACAGTGCCTCCGGCGGAGCGCGGGTCCCCCAGGAGCGCGGACCTCCCTCCAGGCGTTCAGGAACTGGCTGCTGGGCTCCGTGGGCTGCGTGTGGTCCACCACGGTCCGGTCCTGCCCGCGTTTCCACAGCTCGTAGCGCTCCGGTTGTAGGATGCGCACGAAGGCGTCCATGGAGAAGGCGACCCGGGCCTCCCCGCAGCTGCACTGTGATGCCACTTTGCCATAATCGATCCAGCGCGGGGAGGCGAAATTGATGGCTTCCGCGCAGTTGAAACCATGGTTGAAGCCGGAGTGGTAGCCATAGGGAAACGTCACTATGAACTCTCCAGCCTCCTGAGTGACCCGACCGAAGGGGATGCCGTTCTCCTTGAGGACCGTGGGCGAGATGAGAGCCACCTTGTGCCGCAGGAAGGCCTTACAGCCCCGCGAGCTGCCCGGGAAAAGCTCCCTGGCTAGGCCTTCCAGGCGCCGGCCGTGCTCCGGGGGCACCGCGTACCAAGTCTTGGGCTCCCCGAAGTGCAGGTAGTTGATGCTGTAAAGGTCCATGTCCTCCGTGTGCCAGGCGAAGGCGGTCTTCCACATGCCAAAGTAAAGGTAGGGGCTGTTGACGCCCTCGATGACCACTCCGCACTCCTGTTCCAGCAGGTCCTGAATGGTTCCCAGATGTCCAAGGTTCCACTGCTTCGTGTTTTCATCGAATAAGGAGCCACTGACGTCCGCACCATATACTGGTGAACCATAGGGGCGCGTTTTCCAATATTTTCGCTCCAGATCCTCAAAATCAGAGTAGAATGGAGTCTGGTGTTTTTCACTGTTTGTTAAGCGGCGATACTCGCTCACGGTCATGGCTTTCTTCTTTTTGTGGTGCTGAGTAAACACACCTGCCTGCCCAGAAATCACCTGCTGGAGGGGAGCGGCTATTAAGATGTCATCGATGTCATCATAGGTCTTTCTGGCTTTCCAGTCCTGGGGTGGAATTATCTTAGCCAGGCCTGCTCGGTGTGCACCTTGGGATTCCATATAAGCAATGTATTTATTGAAATCATTAAACTCTTCTTTGGTTGGACGAAATACCATTATGCTACAACTTGGGTTCTGGGCCCAGTTGGACTTAGACTTCATAGCTTTCATTAATAAGCAAGACACTCCCAAGTTTTTACTTATGTTCTGGATAGGTGAGGATGCTGGTAAACACTACTTTTTCAAAAATGGGTTGGACTATATCAGCAGGAACCCCCAGTAGACTTTAGTGCAATGAGTTGATAATATTTCTTAGGCTTGCTGATTCTGCAGGGGACTCCACGCTGGGCAGAAGCCTTGCTCAGGACTGATGCTGGCTGAGCCTGCAAGTCTGTGATGTCCTTGGTTGACACTTGGCTCTGGCCTCTTGAGCTCTAGTGAATCACCACCCAGCCCTGGGTGGGTATCCCAAATGTCGTGTCTTCAGGGCAGTATTGGAAACAAAACCTAAGAAAAAATACAATACAGACAGGTTGCAAACTAATGTTTGGAGATAGTTACTAGGGAACTACAAATAACACACCACCATGGAATATAATTGCATATTCAAAGAAAGGCTAAAATGTCATAAGATTGACAGTACAAGAAATGGTGTTGTTGTGAACAGTGGAAATTCCTGTACTCTAGTAAGGAGAATGGAAATCATTACATTCACTTTGAAAAACTATTTGGACAGTGTCCACTAAAACTGAACTTACCCATGTGCTATGATTCATGCCTAGGATATGTGTATATCTGTGCAATGAAAGTCAAGTCCAAGAATGTTCAGAACAACATTATTTCAGTAGCCAAACACTGGAAACAACTCAAATGCCAGTCAACATTAGAATGGTTAAATACATTGTAGTGTATTCATACAATGGAATACAATACAGCAATGAAGATAAACAAGAACTACATGAAAATATAAGAATAATTCTATAAACAGAATACTGAGCAAAATTACCCAGAACCAAAAGAATACCTATTCTTTGCTTCCATTTATATAAAGAGAAAAAGGAGGCAACGTAACCTATGTTAGAAGTCAGAGCAGTGGTTACCTTTGTGAGAGAGAGAGGCTGTGAGTGGGGGTGTGAGGAAGTCTCTAGAATAATGTGAATATTCTATCCTGAAGGCAGGTGCTGGTTACACAGCCATCAGAATGGCTCACTGTCATAAATCATCACGTTATGATGATTTTTACAAATTTCTGTGAAATAATTTTTTTAATTTATTTAAATTATTTAAATAAATTTTAAAATATACTTTAGGGTGAAAAGCATTAAAGGAGACAGATATCTTTCATTGTACCAAAAGGAAAAGGAAGGGTGATTGAAAATATATGAACTAAACATTCAATTAAAGAAGCTACAAAATAGAAGAAGAGAAAGAAGGGGTAGGAGTAAAAAATAACAATGAAAGAAAACACATACAACACCAAATACTGATGACCAAAATTATTCTTGGAAGAAATTAAGGATAGCAATAAAACATGGGCATAACTGCCCCTAAGAAAGAAGGGGGAAAAAAACCACTAGGAATGAAATAGTGTACAAAAGAACTTTTAAAATCTCAAAAGAGAATCTTAGGAGAAACGTGACAGCAAGATTTTCAAAAGATAAGAGAAAAGAATAATTTTCTGGAGAGGAAACATATCCAAAATGGATCCAAGAAACACCAGAAAGCTTGAATAATACCCCAGTATAAGAAGCTGGTTCAAAGTACGACACCTGAAAGTCCAGGGGACACATTATTTTTATATGTGAATCTAGAAAAGTTGCAAGAAACAGTTAACTCTTACTGTGCAAATTGTCTCAGAGTACAGAAAAAGTTGGAAAGCTACTCAGATGAGGCTATTCTGATCTCTGATAGCAAAACGAAAAAAGGACAATAAAAAAATA
>NW_021696928.1:0-2391 GCF_005190385.1 Monodon monoceros | reverse complement strand
ACACACATGGCTCACTGTGATTGAATGCACAGCCTGTAGCAACACACACACAAAGACACACACAGCTCAAAGTGACTCAATGCACAGCCTATACCACCACAAAAACACACTACACAGTGACTCAATGCTCACCTTTTACAACATACACGGACCCGCCCACACCTAGTTGTTACTCAGTGCACAGCATATACCAGCACACACATACATGGCTTCGTGTGACTCACTGCACAGTCTATACCAACACACACACACACACACCACACTGTGAGTCAATGCTCAGGCTACACAGCAAACAGACACTCACATCTCTCAGTGTGATTTAGTGTACAGATTATACTAGCACACACACACAAACAGCTAACTGTGACTCTATGCACAGCCTATACCCTCATACACTCACATACATAGCTCACTGAGACTCAAAGCACAGACTATTCCAGCACTCACACACACACACCCATGGCTCACTGGCATTCAATGCACTGCCTATTACACAAACAAATGCACACACATGGCTCACTGTGGCTCAATACACAGCCTATTCAGGCAACACACACACAGGGACAACTCACTGAGACTCAATGTGCTGCCTGTACCAACACAAAAACATATGACTCACTGTGCCTCAACTCACACCCTCTACCAGCACTCAGGTGCAAACACAGCTCACTGTGTTTCAATGCATAGCTTATACCAGAACACACGACACACACACATACACACTAAAACGTTCACTGTGACAAAGCACAGCCTATAAGAACACTCACACACATGTATGGCTCAGTGTGACTCAACGCACAGCCTATACCAGCATACAGACTCACAAACAAAAAACACACTCAGCTCAGTGGGACTCAATGCACAGCATATACCAGCACACACACACACAAAAACAGCTGTGATCAAAGCACACCCTACACCAGCACACACACACAAATGACTCACTGTGATTTAAAGCAGAGCCTATTGATAGAAAACACACACACACACACAATGGCTCACGGTGCCTCAATGCACAGCCTATACCACTGAAAACATACACCTCAGAGTGATTCAATGCTCAGTGTATACAGCACACACAGACACACACACACCTCATTGTTACTCAGTGCACAGCATATACCAGCACACACATATATACATGGCTTCCTGTGACTCAAAATACAGTCTATACCAACACATACATAAACACACACAGTTCACTGTGAGTCAATGCTCAGGCTATAAAACACACACGCACACAGCCCTCAGTGTGATTTAGTGCACAGCTTATACCAGCACACACACTGCTCACTCTGACTCAATGCACAGTCCTTACTAGCACACACACAAACATACACACATCTCACTGTGACTCAAGGCAAAACCTATACAAGCACACACACACATACACCACTCACTGTGACTCATTGGGCAACCTATACCAGCACACGCACAGACACACACCTCACTGTGAGTCAATGTTCAGCATATACCAGCACACACATACACACCCACAGCTCACTGTGATTCAATGCCTTGCCTATAACAGAAAACTCACATACAGACACGACTCACTGTGACTCAATGCATAGCCTTTACCAGTACAAACATACACATGGCTCATTGTAACTCAGTGCACAAGATACAAAACTCAGTGGGACTCAAGACACAGCCTATAGCAGCACACACACACACATATTCACATGGCTCCCCGTGACTCATTGCACAGCATATACTGGCACACTCACAAACTCCTCACTCTGAGTCAATGCTCAGCCTATGCCAGAAAACAAACACTCACACACACAGATCAATGTAACTCAATACACAGCATATACCAGCACAACAAAACACACACACAAAAAACACACTTGCACTGCTCACTCTGACTCAATGTACAGCCTATAGCATCACACACACACACTCATATTCACATGGCTGTCTGTGACTCAATGGACAGTGTATACTGGCACACTCACACACAAACACCTCACTCTGAATCAATGCTCAGCCTATATCAGCAAACACACCCTCACACACATGGATCAATGTAACTAAATGCACAGCCTATACCAGCACACCAAAACACACACACAAAAAAACAGAGTTGCACAGCTCACTGTGACTCAATGCACATCCTATACTAACACGGACACACACAGCTCACTGTGACACAATGCCCAGCCTATAACAGCACCCACACACACAAACATGGCGTGTTGGACTCAATGTACAGCCCATACCAGCGTGCACACATACACACACACACAGCTCTCTGTGAATCAATGCACAGCTTATACCGGCACACACACAGACACACACACACCTCTCTGTGACTCAATGCACAACCTATAGCAGCACACACACACACAGACACATATCTCACTGTGACTCAATGCACAGCCTACA
>NW_021696927.1:563-1420 GCF_005190385.1 Monodon monoceros | reverse complement strand
GCATTGTGTCACAGCAAGGTGTGTGTGTGTGTCTCTTTGTGTGCTGGTATAAATTGTACACTGAGTCACAGCGAGCTGTGTGTGTGTGTAAGGGTGTGTGTGCTGATATAGTCTGTGTATTGAGGGACAGTTAAATGTCTGTGTGTGTGTTTGTTTTATGGGGTTGGCATTGAGTCACAGTGAGGATTTTATGTGTGTGTGTATGTGTTGCTACAGACTAAGTTTTAAGTCACAGTGAGCTGTGTGTGTGTGTGTGTGCTGCTATAGGCTGTGCACTGAGTCACAGTAAGGTGTGTTTCTGTGCTTGTGTGTGTGGGTATAGGCTATGCATTGACTCACATTGAGCCATGTGTTTGTATGTGCTAGTATACAGTGTTCATTGAGCTTCAGTGAGCCATGGTTGTATGTCTGTTTCCTTGTATGGGCTTGCCATTGATTCACAGTGAGGTGTGTGTTTGTGTGTGTTGTGTGTGCTGGTATAAACTGTGCATTGAGTCACACTTCGTTGTGTGTGTGAGTATGCATGTGTGTGCAGGTATAGGCTGGTATTGAGTCACAGTGGGCCATGTGTGTGCTTGTGTGTGTATGCTTGTATAGGCAGATCATTGAATCTCAGATGTGTGTATGCTGGTATGGGTTAGGGTTGATTCACTAAGGTGTGTTGTGTGTGTATGTATGTGGAGCTGAAGACTGTACACTGATTCACTGTAAGCCGTGTGTGTATGTGTGAGTGTGTGTTACGGTATAGACTGTGCATTGACTAATGGTGATCCATGCGTGTGTGTGTGTTTGTGTGTATGTGATGGTATGGGCTTTGCATTGAGTCACTGAGGTGTGTGTCTGTGTGTGTATATCTG
>NW_021696927.1:0-463 GCF_005190385.1 Monodon monoceros | reverse complement strand
GGTGTGTGTGTGCTTGTATAGGCAGATCATTGAATCTCAGATGTGTGTATGCTGGTATGGGTTAGGGTTGATTCACTAAGGTGTGTTGTGTGTGTATGTATGTGGAGCTGAAGACTGTACACTGATTCACTGTAAGCCGTGTGTGTATGTGTGAGTGTGTGTAATGGTATAGACTGTGCATTGAGTAATGGTGATCCATGCGTGTGTGTGTGTTTGTGTGTATGTGATGGTATGGGCTTTGCATTGAGTCACTGAGGTGTGTGTCTGTGTGTGTATATCTGGAACTACAGACTGTGCACTGATTCACAATGAGTCGTGTGTGAATGTGTGTACATGATACTATCGGGTGTGCATAGAGTCACAATGAGCCGTGTATGTGTGTCTTTGCATCAGAGCGCTGGTATAGGCTGTGTATTGTGTCACAGTGACTGTGCGTTTGTGTGTGTGTGTATGCGATGGTATA
>NW_021696926.1:0-6552 GCF_005190385.1 Monodon monoceros | reverse complement strand
GAAGAATGTGTATTCTGTTGTTTTTGGATGGAATGTCCTATAAATATCAATTAAGTCCATCTTGTTTAATGTATCATTTAAAGCTTGTGTTTCCTTATTTATTTTTATTTTGGATGATCTGTCCATTGGTGAAAGTGGGGTGTTAAAGTCCCCTACTATGATTGTGTTACTATCAATTTCCCCTTTTATGGCTGTTAGCATTTGCCTTATGTATTGAGGTGCTCCTATGTTGGGTGCATAACTATTTACAATTGTTGTATCTTCTTCTTGGATTGATCCCTTGATCATTATGTAGTGTCCTTCTTTGTCTCTTCTAATAGCCTTTATTTTAAAGTCTATTTTGTCTGATATGAGAATTGCAACTCCAGCTTTCTTTTGATTTCCATTTGCATGGAATATCTCTTTCCATCCTCTCACTTTCAGTCTGTATGTGTCCCTAGGTCTGAAGTGGGTCTCTTGTAGACAGCTTATGTACGGGTCTTGTTTTTGTATTCATTCAGTCAGCCTATGTCTTTTGGTTGGAGCATTTAAACCATTTACATTTAATGTAATTATTGATATGTATGTTCCTATTCCCATTTTCTTAATTGTTTTGGGTTTGTTATTGTAGGTCTTTTCCTTCTCTTGTGTTTCCTGCCTAGAGAAGTTCCTTTAGCATTTGTTGTAAAGCTGGTTTGGTGGTGCTGAATTCTCTTAGGCTTTGCTTGTCTGTAAAGGTTTTAAATTCTCCGTTGAATCTGAATGAGATCCTTGCTGGGTAGAGTAATCTTGGTTGTAGGTTTTTCCCTTTCATCACTTCAAATATGTGCTGCCACTCCCTCTGGCTTGCAGAGTTTCTGCTGAAAGCTCAGCTGTTAACCTTATGGGGATTCCTTTGTATGTTATTTGTTGCTTTTCCCTTGCTGCTTTTTTTTTTTTTTTTGCGGTACATGGGCCTCCCACTGCCATGGCCTCTCTCGTTGCAGAGCACAGGCTCTGGACGCACAGGCCCAGCAGCCATGGCTCAGGCCCAGCCACTCCGCGGCATGTGGGATCCTCCCGGACCAGGGCACAAACCCATGTCCCCTGCACCGGCAGGCGGACTCTCAACCACTGCGCCACCAGGGAAGCCTTCCCTTGCTGCTTTTAATACTTTTTCTTTGTATTTAATTTTTGATAGTTTGATTAATATGTGTCTTGGTGTGTTTCTCCTTGGATTTATCCTTTATGGGACTCTCTGCACTTCCTGGACTTGATTGATTATTTCCTTTCTCATATTAGGGAAGTTTTCAACTATAACCTCTTCAAATATTTTCTCAGTCCCTTTATTTTTCTCCTCTTCTTCTGGGACCCCTGTAATTCAAATGTTGGTACGTTTAATGTTGTCCCAGAGGTCTCTGAGACTGTCCTCAATTCTTTTCATTCTTTTTTCTTTATTCTGCTCTGCAGTAGTTATTTCCCCTATTTTATCTTCCAGGTCACTTATCCATTCTCTTCTGCCTCAGTTATTCTGGTATTGATTCCTTCTAGAGAATTTTAATTTCATTTACTGTGTTGTTCTTCATTGTTTATTTGCTCTTTAGTTCTTCTAGGTCCTTGTTAAACGTTTCTTGTATTTTCTCCATTTTATTTCCAAGATTTTGGATCATCTTTACTGTCATTACTCTGAATTCTTTTTCAGGTAGACTGCCTACTTCCTCTTCATTTGTTTGGTCTGGTGGGTTTTTACCTTGCTCCTTCATGTGCTGCATATTTCTCTGTCTTCTCATTTTGCTTAACTTACTGTGTTTGGGGTCTCCTTTTCACAGGCTTCAGGTTCATAGTTCCCGTTGTTTTTGGTGTCTGCCCCCAGTGGGTGAGGTTGGTTCAGTGGCTTGTTAAGCTTCCTGGTGGAGGGGACTGGTGCCTGTGTTCTGGTGGATGAGGCTGGATCTTGTCTTTCTGGTGGGCAGGACTGCATCTGGTGGTGTGTTTTGGTGTGTCTGTGAACTTAATATGATTTTAGGCAGCCTCTCTGCTAATGGGTGGGGTTGTGTTCCTGTCTTGCTAGTTGTTTGGCATGGGGTGTCCAGCACTGTAGCTTGCTGGTCATTGAGTGGAGCTGGGTCTTAGCATTGAGACAGAGATCTCTAGGAGAGCTCTCACCGATTGATATTACGTGGGGCCTGGAGGTCTCTGGTGGTCCAGTGTCCTGAGCTCGGCTCTCCCACCTCAGAGGCTCAGGCCTGACACCCAGCCAGAGCACCAAGACCCTTGATAAAGAATGCTGCTACACACGATGGTTTGACCGGAAGTGCCAGTCCCCCAATTTTTTTAACCCCTCACAGTGATGGCACAGTTCACACCATAGAAAGTGATGTGCTCTAAATGTCAAGGCTCACAGGTTTTCTTATCAGAATTTCCATGAATCAACACAACATTGCAGAGAAGCAAGTATTCTCTGCTGCTACTGTACTCCAGGGCTGGGCAGACAAAAGCAAGAGCATCCTGAGAAAGGCTACCATGATGGGGTCCAAGTTCACAGTAGCCAGCGCTCCCCACTCCAAAACTCAAGGTGTCCAGACAGCTGCTCTGAGCTGGGGTCTGCCTGCTCCCTCCCTCTCTGGGTAGCCAGCACTCCCTCCATGATCCATTTTGAGTTAATATTTGTATAAGGTGTGATGGTTAGGTCGAGGTTCATTTTTTTGCATCTAGAGGTCTACTTCCAGCACCATTTGTTGAAAGGCTGTTTATGATGTTTTGAGTTGCCTATCTCTTGATAACACCTAAACGTTATCAACAGTCTGTCTCAAAACCTTACTGCAAGAGGACTTGCTTATCAGCTAATCAAGCTTATCATCATTGGAAAAATCTGTTTCCTATTCATGTAAAGAAGAGTGTAAAGTTTAAAAGTTCAGGGTCTGGAACTAGGCTCCCTGTGTTTGAAAACTATCTCTGCTACTTACTTAGTGACCACAGCTATGGATTTCGGTCACATTTCCATGAGTCGGCATTTTGGACCATGCTCAGCTACACAGTGGTTCCGTGTCCTTGTCAGCTCTCCATTGGCTCAGGGTTGATTGTTGAGGGCCACGGGAGAATCTGCTGGGATGATAGATCATCTCTGTTCCACATGGCCTCTCATCTTCCAGCAAGCTATCTGTGGCTTCTTCACCTGATGCTTCCCAAGAACAGCAAGCGTGGCAGTGATAAGGTCTCTTGAGGCCTAAGCTCAGAATTTACGCAGAGTTAGGCTTCTGCTACATTGTATTGGTCAAAGCAAGTCATAGGGCCAGCCCCTATTCAAGGAGTGGGAAAACAGACTCCACCTGTTAATGGGAGAAGCTTCAAGTATTGTGGCCATTTTTCCAATCTGGTAATGTTGGTAAGTTACTCAACTTGTCTGAGCCTCAGTTTCCTTATTTATAAAATGAAGCTAATAATAATAATAACGAATTCATAATAATACCTAACTCATGAGTCTTAACTCATGAGAATTCAGGAAGATGATGATAACAATAATGACGATGATAGGCATAGCTAACCCTTTTTTTTAAAAAATAAATTTACTTATTTATTGGCTGTGTTGAGTCTTCCTTGCTGTGCACGGGCTTTCTCTAGTTGCAGCAGGCGGGGACTACTCTTCATTGCAGCGCACAGGCTTCTCATTGCGGTGGCTTCTCTTGTTGCATAGCACGGGCTCTAGGCGCGTGGGCTTCAGTAGTGGTGGCACACAGGCTCAGTAGTTGTGGCGCATGGGCTCAGTTGCTCCGTGGCATGTGGGATCTTCCCAGACCAGGGCTTGAACTCGCATCCTTGCATTGGCAGGTGGATTCTTAACCACTGCGCCACCAGGGAAGCCCATAGCTAACACTTTTTTATAATACCAGCTAATATTTATTGAGGGTTTACTTTGTGCCAATCCTTGTTCATGCATTAACTCATTTCATTCCCCACAACAACCTTATGAGATCAATGAGATAACAGCAAGTAAGTGAAGGAGTTGAGATTCCAGCCCAGGAAGTCTGACTCCAGAGCCTACACTTGCCCTTTCATATATCCTCTGCCTCTGTATAAGGTACATGAATCGTTAACACAGTTCCTGGTATATAGTAAATATTCGCTTCAGTGTTTTTATTGTTGATATTATTGTTTATTCTCATTAGACTCATTCACAGAAGGAGGCACTTCCTGATCTTATCCCTAGATTTTTCTTTGTATCCAGATTTTTCTGGAACCCCATGTTCACTGACCATGATAAGCAGAAGAGCAGAAAAGAAATTAAAAAGGCAAAGTGAAAAAGCATAGAAATACAAACAGAGGGAAGTGGAAGACCAGGAAGAGAGATAGAAACCATGTCAGGGTTCCTTCCTGTTCAGGCCTGGAACACAGCCTCATTTATTACTGAGAATTAGGACTCTGGTGCTGAAAAGCTAAAGGGCTTCTCCTCCCTTGGAGTGTGACCCATGGCACTTTTGAGGAATATGGACAACCCCTTCCCCCTAACACATTTGCATACACATATACCTCGGTATCCCCTCATCCTTAACAGGAGGAGATGTCTTTTCTTTGCGACTTAGAGCCTAAAGTTTCCTTAGAAGATGGGAAGAGATTACCCATCCAGAAGCCATGGATTTTTCTTAACTAATCAAGGCCTTCTAGTCCTTCATATGGACGCTAAAATGTATAATACACTGCAGCACATAAAAAAATGCCCTCAAGAAAGATAGGGTCAATCTAGGAGGGTGAAAGCATTGTTGAATAGGAAACCCAGAAAAGCCCTGGACCCCATGGAGCTCTCCTTGGTGCAGAACCCACTGGATATGACTGAGCTTTTACTTGCTTAAAACCTTGTTCAGGGACTTCCCTGGTGGTCCAGTGGTTAAGACTCCGTGCTTCCAACGCAGGGGGTGTGGGTTCGATCCCTGGTCGGAGAACTAAGATCCCGTATGTCACGCTGCCAAAAAAACACACCTTGTTCATAGATGTAGCCTCTTCTTGATGCTTATCAGCCCTGATCTGCTGTGACCCAGTTGCCTGCCGCGAGAATGACCCTTGACTGCCTGGCACCAAGCCACGCCACCCTCCTCTGCTGATACAGACTGCGGATCAGGAGTTTCATTCATGCTAGTCTGGCCTGGTAGGACTGACCTGCTTGCCACCACCTATGTCCCTGAGGTTCCCTCTCAGGCTGCCCACCCATGCTCAGTACTTTGCCAGGCCAGGACATGCCCTGCAGTACACAGGAGAGAAAAGTAGGCAGCAGGCCTAGTTCTGACAGCTGTCAAAGAGACACGTGATACTCGGGTGCAGCTCTGAACTGAAGATGATGAGGGGTATGACCCCAGGTCCAGACTCCAGGGGAGTAAGTCTCTCCCTCTACCACCCCTCCCTCCACCAGGTCAGCGAGGCCAGAACTATTATATGGGTACAACTTTTAAGCGTAGACTTAGGTGTGTGCGTTGCTTAGGGTAATATTCCTGAAGGCGGGGCCAGGGCACCTATACTGATGAGCCTGATGGAGAAAGGGAGCTCTCCACGGAACGGCCCTCACAACACACCGGTGCTTTCGTCCCCGGGGCTCCCCCAGCAGGAACAGGGCAGCCCATAGCAGGGGTGCCAAGCCCCAGTTCTATCCCAGATGACGGGCTTACTGTGCAGCTCTCTGCTGGGGACTGGACTGCAAGCCTATTGTTAAAAAAGACCCGCATCTTCTGTCTTGTTTCTCCAGCAGACTTGAAACATTGTCACTTAAAGAAACAGTTATTTAAGAGAGAAGGAAAGCCTCTTTATTACTTCATTGAAAATGTTCTTTCTCAAGTTTGTGCGTGAAGGAGGCAGAGGGGGGGAGAACGGGGATCTTCTCGTCCGTGAGAATAGGATTCTGCCTGCTTTACCCACCATTTCTGTAGCGTAGAGAGAAACAGTGGATGCTTGATTACAGCTAGATGGGTCAGAGTGGTCAGGCGTTAGAGGCACTAGGTAGAGAAATTCTGAGAAATCTGTCTGTAAATATAAAGGGAGGTGATAACGGTTGATTCAAGTGAAGGAAGTTACTCTGTAGTAATACAGTTATAGTAAAATAGTCTGAAAGGTGGCTCGGAATGATTACTTTAGTAACTCATTCCAATATTTATTAATGTCTATAGTGATACCTAGAGAACTTGTTGTGGGGGAAGGCAGTCAGCAGTGGTGAAGAGGTTCAGTGCCTGACATTCAGCAGTGACTGTTAGATTTTCAGCTTTTTAATCAAGTTTGGTTTTTTGTTTTGGTGGGGGTTCTTTTGGTTTTTTGTTTTCGTTTTTGTTTTACCTCTTAGAAATTTTGTTCCGCGTTACAAGAAAAAAGAATCAGGACAGAATTGATGAGGGGCAGATGTCTAAAGGGATACAAAGAAGTATCTGACTCCAACGTTACTTTCCCTTCAGAAAGTGCTCCAGTTTCTTTCATCATTGTTACAGGCAATTTGTAGGGAGATTAGCTATGATTTTTTATTACTTAATACCAGTTACTTTGTTCTGTATTGTCTTAGCTAATCAGACTCACTTTTTTTTTAATAGCGGTGTGGTTTCTTTAAAAGCACACATTTTTC
The DNA here is from genome assembly GCF_005190385.1 of Monodon monoceros. Taxonomy (NCBI): domain Eukaryota; kingdom Metazoa; phylum Chordata; class Mammalia; order Artiodactyla; family Monodontidae; genus Monodon; species Monodon monoceros. Next base: position 2 of record NW_021696926.1, on the reverse strand, counting down.
TG
>NW_021696925.1:0-1268 GCF_005190385.1 Monodon monoceros | reverse complement strand
CAGGATAAGATTCTCACCAGAGAACCCACATCACCAAGGGGATCGGAACAAGGCAGGAGTGTCCTCACACCAGTGGGGCCACATTATAAAAAGGTGAGGAACCCAGCACATGTGGCCTAAACCAGAGGACCCACATTTCCAAGGTGCTCCAAGTGAGGCAGGCAGGAGTAGCCTAACAACACAGGGCCCACAGAATAAAAAATGTGAGGAATCCAGCAGTTTGAACCTCCCAGCAGGTGGCCCAGAGCATGGAGTCTATGGGATCCAGGCCACAGTGAACTCACAGCAGAGGGTCCACATCATGAAACTGTGAGCAACCCAGCCGGTGGGACCTCAAAGCAGAAGGCCCACATCCCCATGGGGATGGGAACCTCGCAGGAGTGTCCTCGCACAACTTAGAACATATCAGAAAATGTGGGAACCCAGCAGTTAGGGCCTGACGCAAGAGGGCCCTCATCACCGAGGAGAGGAGGCTACCAGCAGGCTCCAAATGCCACCAGAGGGCCGACATCACCAAGGCAATGGGAGCAAGCCAGGCAGGAGTTACCTCACAGCAGAGGCCCACCTCACAGAAATGTGAGGAACCCAACCAGGATCAGACTCTAACCAGAGGGCTCACATCACCAAGGCGATGGAAACCAGGCAGGAGTGTCCTCACACCAGTGGGGCCACATCAGCGAAAGGTGAGGAACACAGCACATGTGGTCTCAAACAAGGGGACACACATCACGAAAGGGCTGGGAGTGAGGCATGCAGGAGGAGACTCAAAACAGAGGGCCCATAGAATAAAAAAGGTGAGGAACCCCACAGTTGGAAGCTCCAAGCAGGTGGCCCAGAGCACCGAGGCTATGCGATCCATGCCGGAGTGAACTCACAGTAGACCGCCCACATTCTGACACTGTGAGCAACCCAGCCGTTGGGACCTCAGAGCAGAAAGCCCACATCCCCATGGGGATGGGACCCTGGCAGGAGTGTACTCGCACGACAGGCCACACATCAGAAAATTTTGGGAACCCATGAGTTAGGGCCTGACGCCAGAGGGTCCTCATTACCGAGGGGAGGAGACTCCAAGCAGGCACCAACTCCCAACTGAGGGCGCACATCGCCAAGGTGATGTGTGACAGCCAGGCAGGAGTGACCTCACAGCCGAGGGCCCACCTCCCAGAAGTGTGAGGAATCCAGCCAGGATCAGACTCTCACCAGAGGGCCCCCATCACCAACGGGATGGGAACCAGGCAGGAGTGTCCTCACACCAGTGGGGCCACATC
>NW_021696924.1:8013-13109 GCF_005190385.1 Monodon monoceros | reverse complement strand
TCTATGTCACCAGGCTGGTAGCGGCACAACGAGTGGATTCAGGTACGATGATTCTACGTGAAATAAATCACACAGAAAAAGAAACATCTTAAGATATCACTAATACACGGAATGTAAACTTGGCTACACCTGAAGTGAATTACAAAACACAACAGGGTCTCACATTTAGAAAACCAACTTATGTTTGCTTATGGGGAAAGGTGAGTTGAGGTGCCGCATAAAACCAGAGAATGAAATTAGCACAGATACCGTTCCATAAGCCATATATGTAATATACATGATCTATTCCTTGCTCAACGAAATGGACTCAACATCACATATTCAACCCCAAGAATATACCTGACTAGAACGAGTCTTTAAACCTATGTATTTATATGTCTCCTTAAGGGAATCCAGTGTGTGTACAGCGGCATAAACGCAGCATTGAAAATCAGCTAAATCCCATTATACAAATAAATTTTAAAAACTATCACAAAGACTGTGAATAGAGAGCAATTCTTAAATAATTCATTCATGGCTTGTGATGAAACCTGGGTTTACCACATCCACACCCACAGCTGGGTTAGACATAAGGCTGGACACTTGGGGCTGATAGGATTGTTGAGGTTTGGTGAGCAAATGCAGACCCTTAGAAGTAATACTGCATGGTACCTATTCCAAGGTTCCCAGCTCTCCAGCTTTAAGGGATTCGTCCTTCATCTCAAACATGCATGGGGAATGCAGAATATGGTCCACCGTGTGATCACAAAACGTTTTTAAATGCATCTCAGTTTTCGTCCCCTGGTCCTCGGGTTCACCATTCAAGACACTTTACTAGCACTCTCCCCACTTAGAGAGTCAGTGCCTTTATCCTCCTGTTTGGTACAGTTTGCAATTTCTGCGGAAGATGAACAGGAATAGGGAGAACCAATGAGAGACTAGCTGTAGGTTTGTGGACAGGCACATTTAACTCTCATTTCCCTCCAGGAAGAGGAACTAACCACAGGCTCAGCATGCCATGCCGGAACCAGATTAAGGCCTGAAGCAATCCTGCGGTTTTGCGGCCAATTCACAAGAAAGCGAGTTGAAGAAAGAGGCTCAGGGGCACTGTAATTCACAAACCTGCAGAGTTATAAATGACGGCTATCATCCAAAAATGTATTCAAGTAAGGCTGCAAAGAGCACTTGAAAACGGGGCAGAATTGCCAGAATGCGATTTCAGGAGGTAGACGGGAATTGCTCTGAAAGCATAGGAAAAGAGGCAAAACCTCTACAATGATGCACTTTACCAAAAAGGGCATATGCGTTTTTGCCAGGGCCCTTATTTACGAGGGTAGGAGGCTCCCAGCATGCTCCAGGGACCAACAGAGGCCCCACGTTGCCAAGGTGATGTGAGCCAGCGAGCCACGTGTGACCTCACATCAGAGGGCCCACCTCACAGAAGGGTAAGGAACCCAGCCAGGATCAGACTCTCACCAGAGGGTCCACATCACCAAGGGGATGGGAACCAGGCAGGAGTGTCCTCACACCCGTGGGGCCACATCATCGAAAGTTGAGGTACCCAGCACATGTAGCCTCAAACCAGAGGACCCACATCACCATGGGTCTCGGAGTGAGGCAGGCAGGATTAACCTCACAACACATGGCCCACTGTATAAAAAAGGTGAGGAATCCAGCAGTTGGAACTTCCCAGCAGGCGGCCCAGAGCACCGAGGATATGAGATCCAGGCCACAGTGAACTCACAGCAGAGGGCCCTCATCGTGATACTGTAAGCAACCCAGCCATTGTGACCTCAGAGCACAAGGCCCACAACCCCATGGGGAAGGGAACCAAGCAGGAGTGTCATCACACCAGTGGGCACACATCAGAAAAGGTGGGGAGCACAGCAGTTAGGGCCTAATGCCAGAGGGCCCTCATCACTGAGGGGACGTGGCTCCCAGAAGGCTCCAACTGCTACCAGAGGGCCGACTTCACCAATGCGGGGTGTGCCAGCCAGGCAGGAGTGACCTCAGAGCAGAGGGCCAACCTCACAGAAGTGTGAGGAACCCAACCAGGATCAGAGTCTCACCAGAGGGCCCACATCACCAAGGGAATGGGAACAGGGCAGGAGTGTCCTCACACCAGTGGGGCCACATCACCGAAATGTGAGGGACCCAGCACACGTGGTCTCTAATCAGAGGACACACATAAAAAAGGGGATGGGAATGAGGCAGGCAGGAGGAGCCTCAAAACAGCGGGACCATAGAATAAAAAAGGTGAGGAATCATGCAGTTGGATCCTCCCAGCAGGCAGCCAGCAGCAGCGAGGCTATGGGATCCAGTCCTGACTGAATTCACAACAGAGGGCCCTCATCATGAAACTGTGAGCAAGCCAGCCGTTAGGACCTTAGAGCAGAAGGCCCACATTCCCATGGGGTTGGGAACCTGTCAGAAGTATACTCACACCACAGGGCGCACATCAGAGAATTTTGGGAGCCCAGAAGTTAGGGCCTGACGCCAGAGGGCCCTCATTACCGAGGGGAGGAGACTCCAAGAAGGCACCAACTCCCAATTGAGGGCCCAGGTCACCAAGGTGACGTGTGACAGCCAGGCAGGAGTGAGCTCACAGCACAGGGCCTACCTCACAGAAGGGTGAGGAGCAAAGCCAGGATAAGACTCTCACCAGAGGGCCCACATTACCAAGGGGATCAGAACCAGGCAGGAGTGTCCTCACACCAGTGTGGCAATATCATAGAAAGGTGAGGAACCCAGCAAATGTGGCCTAAACCAGAGAACCCACATCTCCAAGGGGCTCGGAGTGAGGCAGGCAGGAGTAGCCTCACAACACAGGGCCCATAGAATAAAAAAGCTGAGGAATCCAGCAGTGGGAACCTCCCAACAGGCGGCCCAGAGCACCCAGTCTATGCGATCCAGGCCTCAGTGAACTCACAGCAGTGGACCCATATCATGAAACTGTGAGCAACCCAGACGTTGGGACCTCAGAGCAGAAGGCCCACATCCCCATGGGGTTGGGAACATGGTAGGAGTGTCCTCGCACCACTTAGAACGTATCAGAAAATGTGGGTACCCAGCAGTTAAGGCCTGACACCAGAGGGCCCTCATCACCAAGGGGAGGAGGCTCACAGCAGGCTCCAACTGTCACAAAAGGGCCGACGTCGCGAAGGCGGGGTGTGCCAGCTGGGCAGGAGTGACCTCAGAGCAGAGGGCCCACCTCAAAGAAGTGTGAGGAACCCAACCAGGATCAGACTCTCACCAGAGGGCCCACATCACCAAGGGGATGGGAACCAGGCAGGAGTGTCCTCACACCAGTGGGGCCACATCAGCGAAAGGTGAGGAACCCAGAACATGTGGCCTCAAAGCAGAGGACCCACATCACCAAGAGGCTCGGAGTGAGGCAGGCAGGAGTTGTCTCACAACACAGGGCCCATAGAAAAAAAAGGTGAGGAATCCAGCAGTTGGAAGCTCCAAGCAGGTGGGCCAGAGTACCGAGGCTATGGGATCAATGCCGGACTGAACTCACAGCAGAGGGCCCACATCCTGACACTGTGAGCAACCCAGCCGTTGGGACTTCAGAGTAGAAGGCCCAAATCCCCATGGGGATCGGAACCTGGCAGGAGTGTCATCGCACCAGTGGGCACACATCAGAAAATGTGGGGATCCCAGCAGTTAGGGCCTGACGCCAGACGGCCCTCATCACCGAGGGGAGGAGGCTCCCAGCATGCTCCAACTGCAACCAGAGGCCCCATGTGGCCAAGGCCATGTGTGCCAGCCAGGCAGGAGTGACCTCACAGCACAGGGCCTTCCTCCCAGAAGTGTGAGGAATCCAGCCAGGATCAGACTCTCAGCAGAGGGTCCACATCACCAAGGGGATGGGAACCAGGCAGGAGTGTCCTCACACCAGTGGGGCCACATCAATAAAATGTGAGGAAACCGGCACATGTGGCCTCAAACCAGAGGACCTACATCACAAAGGGGCTGGGAGTGAGGCAGGCAGGATGAGCCTCACAACACAGGGTCCAAAGTATAAAAAAGGTGAGGAATCCAGCTGTTGGAACCTCCCAGCAGGCAGCCCACAGCACAGAGGCTATAGGATCTAGGCCTGAGTTAACTAACACCAGAGAGCCAACATCAGGAAACTGTGAGTAACCCAGGCGTTGGGACCTCAGACCAGAAGGCCCACATCCGCATGGGGATGGGAACCTTACAGGAGTGTCCTGGCATCACTGGGCTCACATCAGAAAACGTGGGGAGCCCAGCAGTTAGAGCCTGACGCCAGAGGGCCCTCATCACCGAGGAGAGGAGGCTCCAGACAGGCTCCAACTGCCACCAGAGGGCCGAAGTCACCAGGCAATGGGAGAAAGCCAGGGAGGAGTTACCTCACAGCAGAGGGCCTACCTCAAAGAAGCGTGAGGTACCCAGCCAGGATAAGACTCTCACCAGAGAGCCCACATCACCAAGGGGGTCGGAAGAAGGCAGGAGTGTCCTCACACCAGTGTGGCCACATTATAGAAAGGTGAGGAACCCAGCACATGTGGCCTAAACCTGAGGACCCACATCTCCAAGGTGCTTAGAGTGAGGCAGGCAGGAGTAGCCTCACAACACAGGGCCCATAGAATAAAAAATGTGAGGAATCCCGCAGTTGGAACCTCCCAGCAGGCGGCCAGAAGCAGTGAGGCTATGGGATCTAGGCCTGACTGAACTCACAACAGAGGACCCTCATCATGAAACTGTGAGCAACCCAGATGATGGGACCTCAGAGCAGAAGGCCCACATTCCCATGGGGTTGGGAACCTGGCAAGAGTGTACTCGCACCACAGGGCGCACATCAGAAAATTTTGGGAGCCCAGGAGTTAGGGCCTGACGCCAGAGGGCCCTCATTACCCAGGGGCGGAGACTCCCAGAAGGCACCAACTCCCAACTGAGGGCCCACGTCGCCAAGGTAACATGTGCCAACCAGGCAGGAGTGACCTCACCGCAGAGGGCCTACCTCACAGAAGGGTGAGGAAACCAGCCAGGATAAGACTCTCACCAGACTGTCCACCTCACCAAGGGGATCAGAACCAGGCAGAAGGGTCCTCACGCCAGGGTGGCCACATCATAGAAAGGTGAGGAACCCA
>NW_021696924.1:0-7913 GCF_005190385.1 Monodon monoceros | reverse complement strand
GCCTGACGCCAGAGGGCCCTCATTACCCAGGGGCGGAGACTCCCAGAAGGCACCAACTCCCAACTGAGGGCCCACGTCGCCAAGGTAACGTGTGCCAACCAGGCAGGAGTGACCTCACCGCAGAGGGCCTACCTCACAGAAGGGTGAGGAAACCAGCCAGGATAAGACTCTCACCAGACTGTCCACCTCACCAAGGGGATCAGAACCAGGCAGAAGGGTCCTCACGCCAGGGTGGCCACATCATAGAAAGGTGAGGAACCCAGAACGTGTGGCCTAAATCAGAGGACCCACATCTCCAAGGGGCTAGGAGTGAGGCAGGCAGGAGTAGTCTTACAACACAGAGCCCATAGAATAAAAAATGTGAGGAATCCAGCAGTTGGAACCTGCCAGCAGGCGGCCCACAGCATGGAGTCTATGGGATCCAGGTCACAGTGAGCTCACAACAGAGGGCCCACATCATGAAACTGTGAGCAACTGAGCCGTTGGGACTTCAGAACAGAAGGCCCACATCCCCATGGGGATGGGAACCTGGCAGGAGTGTCTTCGCACCACTTAGCACGAATCAGAAAATGTGGGAACCCAGCAGTTAGGGCCTGAGGGCAGAGGGCCCTCATCACTGAGGGGAGAAGGCTCCCAGCAGGCTCCAACTGCCACCATAGGGCCGACGTCACCAAGGCGGGGTGTGCCAGCCAGGCAGGAATGACCTCAGAGCAGAGGGCCCACCTCAAAGAAGTGTGAGGAACTCAACAAGGATCAGACTCTCACCAGAGGGCCAACATCACCAAGGGGATGGGAACCAGGCAGGAGTGTCCTCACACCAGTGGGGCCACATCAGCGACAGGTGAGGAGCCCAGCACATGTGACCTAAAACCAGAGGACCCACATCACCAAGGGCCTCGGAGTGAGGCAGGCAGGAGTTGTCTAACAACACAGGGCGCATAGAATAAAAAAGGTGAGGAATCCAGCAGTTTGAACCTCCCAGCAGGTGGCCCAGAGCACCGAGTCTATGGGATCCAGGCCACAGTGAACTCACAGCAGAGGGCCCACATCATGAAACTGTGAGCAACCCAGCCGGTGGGACCTCAGAGCAGAAGGCCCACATCACCATGGTGATGGGAACCTCGCAGGAGTGTCCTCGCACCACTTAGCATGTATCAGAAAATGTGGGAACCCAGCAGTTAGGGCCTGACGCCAGAGGGCCCTCATCACCGAGGGGAGGAGGCTCCCAGCAGGCTCCACCTGCCACCAGCAGGCCGACGTTGCCAAGGCGGTGTGTGCCAGCCAGGCAGGAGTGACCACAGAGCAGAGGGCCCACCTCACAGAAGTGTGAGGAACCCAACCAGGATCAGACTCTCACCAGAAGGTCCACATCACCAAGGGGATGGAAACCAGGCAGGAGTGCCCTCACACCAGTGGGGCCACATCAGCGAAAGATGAGGAACACAGCACATGTGGCCTCAAACAAGGAGACACACATCACGAAGGGGCTGGGAGTGAGGCATGCAGGAGGAGACTCACAACAGAGGGCCCATAGAATAAAAAAGGTGAGGAATGCAGGAGTTGGAAACTCCAGGCAGGCGGCCCAGAGCACCGACGCTATGGGATACAGGCCAGAGTGAACTCACAGCAAAGGGCCCACATCATGAAACTGTGAGCAACCCAGCCGTTGGGACCACAGAACAGAAGTCCCACATGCCCATGGGGATGGGAACCTGGCAGGAGTGTCCTCGCACCACTGGGCACACATCAGAAAATGTGTGGAGCCCAGCACTTAGGGCCTGACACCAGAGGGCCCTCATCACTGAGGGGAGGAGGCCCCAGCACGCTCCAACTGCCACCAGAGTGCCCACATCACCAAGGAGATGTGTGCCAGCCAGGCACGATTGACCTCACAGCAGAGGGCCTACATCATGAAAGTGTGAGCAACCCAGCCGTTGGGACCTCAGAATAGAAGGCCCACAGCCCCATGTGGATGGGAACCTGGCAGGAGTGTCATTGCACCACTGGGCGCACATCAGAAAATGTGGGGAGCCCAGCAGTTAGGCCCTGACGCCACTGGGCCCTCATCACCGAGGGGAGGAGGCTCCCAGCACGCTCCATCTGCAACCAGTGGGCCCATGTGGCCAAGGCGGGTTGTGCCAGCCAGGCAGGAGTGACCTCAGAGAAGAGGGCCCACCTCAAAGAAGTGTGAGGAACCCAGCCAGGATCAGACTCTCACCAGAGGGCCCACATCACCAAGGGGATGGGAACCAGGCAGGAGTGTCCTCCCACCAGTGGGGTCACATCATCAAAAGATGAGGAACCCAGCACATGTGGCCTCAACCAGAGGACACACATTACCAAGGGGTTGGGAGTGAGGCAGGTGTCTGGACGGGCACATTTAACTATAATTTCCCACCAGGAAGAGGAATTAACCAAAGGGTCAGAGTGCCGTGCCGGACCCTGATTACGGCCTGAAGCAAACCTGCGGTTGTGTGGCCAGCTTACAAGGAAGCGAGTTAAGAAAGGAACTCAGGGGCACTGTCATTCACAAACCTGCAGTTATAAATGACAGCTATCGTCCAAAAATATATTGAAGTAAGGCTGCGAAGAAGACCTGAAAGTGGGGCAGAATTGCAGGAAACCGATTTCATGATGTAGACAGTAATTGCTATTAAGCATAGGAAAAGAGGCAGAACGTCTACAGTGATGCACTTGGCCAAGAAGGGCATATGCGTTTTATAGAGGGCCCTCATTAATGAGGGGAGGAGGCTCCCAGCACACACCAAAGGCCAACAGAGGGCCCATGTCATCAAGGCGACATGTGCCAGCCAGGCAGGAGAGACCTCATATCACAGGGTCTACCTCACAGAAGGGTGAGGTACCCAGCAAGGATCAGACTCTCACCAGAGGGCCCACATCACCAAGGGGATGGGAACCAGGCAGGAGTGTCCTCACACCAGTGGGGCCACATCATCCAAAGTTGAGGAACACAGCACATGTGACCTCAAACCAGAGGACACACATCACCAAGGGACTGGGAGTGAGGCAGGCAGGAGGAGCCTCAAAACAGAGGGCCCATAGAATAAAAAAGGTGAGGAATCGCGCAGTTGGATCCTCCCAGCAGGCGGCCAGGAGCAGCGAGGCTATGGGATCCAGGCCGGAATGAACTCACACCAGAGGGCCCTCATCATTAAACTGTGAGCAACCCAGCCGTTGGGACCTCAGAGCAGAAGGCCCACATCCACATGGGTATGGGAAACTGGCAAGAGTGCCATCGCACCAGTGGGCACACATCAGAAAATATGGGTACCCAGCAGTTAGTGACTGACGCCACAGGGCCCTCATCACCAAGGGGAGGAGGCTCCCAGCAAGCTCCAACTGCCACCAGAGGGCCGACGTCACCAAGGCAATGGGAGCAAGCCAGGCAGGAGTGACCTCACAGCAGAGGGCCCACCTCCCAGAAGTGTGACGAAACCAGTCAGGATCAGACTCTCACCAGACGGCCCACATCACCAAGGGGATGGGAACCAGGCAGGAGTGTCCTCACACCAGTGGGTCCACATCACTAAAAGGTGAGTAAACTGGCACATGTGGCCTGAAACCACAGGACCCACATCACCAAGGGGCTGGGAGTGAGGCAGGCAGGAGGAGCCTCACAACACAGGGTCCAAAGAATAAAAAAGGTGAGGTATCCAGCAGTTGGAACCTCGCATCAGGCGGCCCAGAGCACAGAGACTATGGGATCCCGGCCTGAGTGAACTAACACCAGAGAGCCTATATCATGGAACTGTGAGCAACCCAGACGTTGGAACCACAGAGCAGAAGGCCCACATCCCCATGGGGATGGGAACCTTACAGGAGTGTCCTGTTATCACTGGGCTCACATCAGATAACGTGGGGAGCACAGCAGTTATGGCCTGACGCCAGAGGGCCCTCATTACCGAGGGGAGGAGGCTCCCAGTAGGTTCCAACTGCCACCAGAGGGCCGATGTCACCAAGGCAATGGGAAGCCAGGCAGGAGTGACCTCACAGCAGAGGGCCCACCTCACAGAAGTGTGAGGAACCCAGCCAGGATCAGACTCTCACCAGAGGGCTCATATCACCAAGGGGATGGGAACCAGGCACAAGTATCCTCACACCAGTGGGGCCACATCATTGAAAGGTGAGGGACCCAGCACACGTGGCCTCTAATCAGAGGACACACATAAACAAGGGGATGGGAATGAGGCAGGCAGGAGGAGCCTCAAAACAGAGGGCCCATAGAATAAAAAAAGTGAGGAATCTCGCAGTTGGAACCTCCCAGCAGGCGGCCTGGAGTAGCGAGGCTATGGGATCCAGGGTGAGTGAACTCACACCAGAGGGCCTTCATCATGAAACTGTGAGAAACCCAGACGTTGGGACCTCAGAGCAGAAGACCCACATTCCCATGGGTTTGGGAACCTGACAGGAGTGTACTCGCACCACAGGGCGCACATCAGAAAATTTTGAGAGCCCAGGAGTTAGGGCCTGACGCCAGAGAGCCCTCATTACCGAGGGAAGGAGACTCCCAGCAGGCACCAACACACAATTGAGGGCCCACGTCGCCAAGATGACGTGTGCCAGTCAGGCAGGAGTGACCTCACATCACAGGGCCTACCTAACAGAAGGGTGAGGAAACCAACCAGGATAAGACTCTCGCCAGAGGGCCCACATCACCAAGGGGATCGGAACCACGCAGGAGTGTCCTAACACCAATGTGGTCACATCATAGAAAGGTGAGGAACCCAGCACATGTGGCCTCAAAGCAGAGGACCCACATCTCCAAGGGGCTCGGAGTGAGGCAGGCAGGAGTAGCCTTACAACACAGGGCCCATAGAATAAAAAGGTGAGGAATCCAGTAATTGGAAGCTCCCAGCAGGCGGCCCAGGTCACCCAGTCTATGAGATCTAGGCCGCAGTGAACTCACAGCAGAGGGCCCACATCATGATACTGTGAACAACCCAGCCATTGGGACCTCAGAGCAGAAGGCCCACATCCCCATGGGGATGGGAACCTGGCAGGAGTGTCATCGCACCAGTGGGCGCACATCAGAAAACGTGGGGAGCCCAGCAGTTAGGGCCTGACGCCAGACGGCCCTCATCACCGAGGGGAGGAGGCTCCCATCCCGCTCCAACTGCAACCAGAGGGCCCACTTGGCCAAGGTGACGTGTGCCAGCCAGGCAGGAGTGACCTCACAGCAGAGAGCCCACCTCCCAGAAGTGTGAGGTATCCAGCCAGGATCAGACTCTCACCAGATGGCCCACATCACCAAGGGGATGGGATCCAGGCAGGAGTGTCCTCACACCAGTGGGGCCACATCACTAAAAGGTGAGGAAACCGGCACATGTAGCCTCAAACCACAGGACCTACATCACCAACGGGGGGAGTGAGGAAGGCAGGAGGAGCCTCACAACACAGGGTCCAAAGAATAAAAAAGGTGAGGAATCCAGCAGTTCGAACCTCGCAGCAGGCGGCCCAGAGCACAGGGGCTATGGGATCTAGGCCTGAGTGAACTAACATCAGAGAGCCAACACCATGAAACTGTAAGGAACCCAGGCGTTGGGACCTCAGAGCAGAAGGCCCACATCCCAATGGAGATGGGAACCTGGCAGGAGTGTCCTGGCATCACTGGGGTCACATCAGAAAACGTGGGGAGCACAGCAGTTAGAACCTGACGCCAGAGGGTACTCATCACTGAGGAGAGGAGGCTCCCAGCAGACTCCAACTGCCACCAGAGGGCCTACGTCTCCAAGACAACGGGAGCAAGCCAGGCAGGATTTACCTAAGAGCAGAGGGCCCACCTCACAGAAGGGTGAGGAACCCAGCCAGGATCAGACTCTCACCAGAGGGCCCACATCACCAAGGGGATGGGAACCAGGCAGGAGTTTCCTCACACCATTGGGGCCACATCATTGAAAGGTGAGGAACCCAGCACATGTGGTCTCGAACCAGAGGACACACATCACCAAGGGGCTGGGAATGAGGCAGGTGTCTGGACGGGCACATTAACTCTCATTTCCCACCAGGAAGAGGAATTAACCAAACGCTGAGCATGCCGTGCCAGAACCAGATTACAGCCTGAAGCAAACCTGCGGTTTTGTGGCCAGCTCAAAAGGAAGCGAGTTAAGAAAGGAAATCAGGGGCACTGTAATTCACAAACCTGCAGAGTTATAAATGACAGCTATTGGCAAAAATATATTGAAGTAAGGCTGAAAAGAGGACTTGAAAACGAGGCAGAATTGCAGGAATCAGATTTCAGGAGGTAGATTTGAATTGCATTTAAAGCATATGAAAAGCAGCAGATCTTTGACAGTGATGCACTTGGACAAAAAGAGCGTATGCATTTTTTCCTGAATACATTCAGGAAAAAACGCATACACCCTTTTTTGTCAACCAAGCACTCGAGCAATGGAAATCCGCACTGCAATGAAGCCTCTTTTCCCATTCGTCAAAATGGCCATCTGAAAAAAGTGTAAAAACAAGAAACACAGGACAGGCCATGGAGAACAGGGAGCCTTGTTATGCTGATGGGTGGGATGTCAATTGTCAACAGACACTCTGGAGATGTTTATGATGTATCCTGAAACATCTAAAAAACAAAGCTACAGAGCCTAGGTCACTTCCACTTATGGCCCTATAGCTTAGGAATATTAAAATCAACAAGACACAGCCAACACAAAACTTAGGGCTGCTGTGTTTACAAGAACCTTGAGTCCAGTGCACATTAAATATCCAAGAAAGAAAAAAATGGATAAAGAAGTTGTGCTACTTACGTACAATGGAATATCACTCAGCAATGAAATCAATGTCATCAGGCCTGTAGCAGCAAATTGAGTGGATTTAAGCACGATGATTCTAAGAGAAATATGTCACACAGAGAAAGATAGTTATCATAAGATATCACTAATAGAGGGAGTGTAAACTTGGCTCCACATGAACTGGATTACAAAACCGAACAGAGTCTCACATTTAGATAAAAAACTTATGCTTGCTTAAGGGGAAAGTTGAGTTGGGGTGCTGTATAAAACCAGAGATTGAAATTAGCACAGATACCTTTCCATAAGCCAAATATGTAATAGACAAGACCTACTCCTTGCTCAACGAAATAGACTCATCCATGGTGTATCACCTCACACTGGTTAGAATGGACATCATCAGAAAAATCTACAAAAAACAAATGCTGGAAAGGGTGTGGAGATATGGAACCCTTTTCCACGATTGTTGGGAATGTAAATTGATACAGTCACTGTGGAGAACATTATGGAGTTTCTTATAAAACTAACAATAGAATTACCATATGATACAGCAATCCCACTACTGGTCATATACCCAGACAAAACCATAAATTAAAAAACGACATTCAGCGCAATGTTCTTTGCATCACTATTTACAATATCCAGGTAATGGAAACAACCTAAATGCCCACAGACAGACAAATGCATAAAGATGTGGTACATATATAAAATGGAATATTACTAAGCCATAAAAAGGAATGAAATTGGGTCACCTGTAGAGACGTTGATGGATCTAGAGACTGTCATACACAGTGAAGTAAGTCAGAAAGAAAAAAAACAAAACAAATCTTGTATATTAATGCATATATGTGGAACTTAGAAAAATTGTACAGATGAAACGTTTTGCAAGGCAGAAATAGAGCAACAGATGTAGACAACGAACGTATGGACACCAAGGGGGGAAAGCTGTTGGTGGGATGGTGGTGGGAGGAGTTGAGAGATTGGGATTGGCATGTATACATTTATATGTATAAAACAGATAACCAAAAAGAACCTGCTGTATAAAAAATAAAATTAAATTAAAAATTAAAAAAAATAAAATTAAAAAAAGTAAAACAGAAAAAATATTCTGCCCTTCACATACATGTATTTATATGAATAAATTATTTCCATGCATAT
>NW_021696923.1:0-2288 GCF_005190385.1 Monodon monoceros | reverse complement strand
TGGCTAATGACCTAGAGAGCAATAAGCCATAACCTTTGGGGTTATCTATTATACTGAACAGAAATTATTTGCCAGATCTACATGTTAACATGTGACTTCACTGAGTCTGGAAATTTTAATGAAAAATAATGGTTGGGATGAACAAAGCATATTCTCCTGCCTAAATACCCCTCGGGTGGAGCTGCTAAACTATGCCCCTAGATGATGTTAAAAGGACATATTACCTATCGTTCTGTCTTACTTCCAAGTTTTAAATAAGTTTTCTTAACTCCTTGGTGCTTTATTTTATAATAGAGGGTGGGCAAATCTCATTAACCACAGAAGCTAGAGAACCTCCCCTCCTCAAATTTTTAAAAACTGGACTGTCCATAGAAAATGTTGACCTTGGCCTTGACTGACTGGCAAGAGGAATGGTGTATGAGGAAAGAGAAGAAATTCCTGATTTGAAAGGTCACTCAGATGGCAATGGGAAACAACTAACCCCCGCTAATCTTAGCCACCTGCCAGCCTACCAGACCTTACTGACTATGACACTCTTAAGTCTGGAATTCAGAAGGGGAAGTTGTTCACCTTCCTCTGTGCTGATCAACCACCTGAGTATAGTTCCCTCAGGATGGAACCACTGCAGTTAGAAATCCAAGGGCATCCTCTGCAGAAGCAGCACTTCTCAGGTGGGTGAGGTACAGACTACCCTTTGAGTGTGGTACAAAAAGCAACTTCAAGCATCCCTCAAAGAGACCAAGTGTTTAAATCAGTTGGTGTGGATCTCCAGACGTCTGTCCAAGAAGATGCTCTTGGTGCACCCAACTCCACATAGGACCAGGAGTAATTAACTATCTCACCTAGAACCTCTCCCAGAGAAAAGAACCCAGTATCTTTCGGTGAATATTGACCAAAACCAAAACACTTCCCTCCTTGAATCTTGGCTTTCATACCCTTTTTTGCATATGATTTTTTTTTAAGTATTTTCTGTTAGGACAAACAAAGGGTCAGTGAAAGACATTTCACACAAAGACACAGAGTTGTACCCTAGGAACAAGATTGAGACAGGCGTGAAAGTAAGTGGCCAGGTATACAGAAGAGATTGGTGGTTCAAATGAATTTTGCCAAAGGATTTGCCTGGCATCTATTAGCTCTTATACTGGCTTGGAGTGGTGGTAATATGAAAGGTACCTTGTTACTTCCTAAAAGTAAGAATCAAAACCACAATGAGGGACTTTCCTGGTGGTCCAGTGGTTAAGACTCCACGAGGGTTCAATCCCTTGTCAGAGAACGAAGATCCCACATGCCGCATGGCAAGACCAAAAAAAAAAGAAAAGAGAAGGAACCAAAACCACAATGAGATACCACTTCATATCCACTAGGATGGCTGTAATCCAAAAAAAACAGAAAGTAACAAGCATGATGAGGATGTGGAGAAAATGGAACCCTCATACATTGCTGGCGGGCATATAAAATGGTGCAGTGGCTGAGGAAAAAAAGGCAGTTTCTCAAAAAGTTAAACGTAGAATTACCATAGCAGTTCTACTCCTAGGTATATGCCCCCAAAAGTTGAAAACAGGTACTCAAACAAATACTTGTACACATATGTTCACAGCAGCACCATTCACAATAGCTAAACAACAGAAACAAACCAAATATCTATCAACCAATAAATGGATAGACAAATTGTGACATATACATACAATGGAATGCAACGGTATTCAGACATAAAAAGGAATGAAGTATTGATACATGCTACAATGTTGATGAACTTCAAAAATATTACGCCAAGTGAAAGAAGTCAGTCACAAAAGGTCATCTGTATGATTCCATTTATATGAAATATCCAGAAAAGGTAAATCCATAGGGATGGAGAGCAGAACCATAGTTGCCAGGGACTAAGGGGAGAAAGGAATGGGGAGTAACTACTTCATGGATATGGGATATTTCATTTGGGGGCAAGGAAACTGTTTTGGAACTAGATAAAAGTGTTGTTTGTACAACACTGTGAATGTCCTTAATGACACATAATTGTACACTTGAAAACGATTGATTTTATGTTATTTGAATTTCACCGCAGTTTAAAAAAAGAGAGGAAATATCAACAATTATAAAAATAGCGTAGATTTCAAACAGAAAAGAGCAAGTTTATACAATGGCCTTCAAAACGTAAAAATACCCAGAGTAGGGTTTCCCTGGTGGTGCAGTGGTTAAGAATCTGTCTGCCAATGCAGGAGACACCGGTTTGATCCCCGGTCCGGAAGATCCCACATGCCGCAAAGCAACTAAGCCTGTGTGCCACAGCT
>NW_021696922.1:0-4600 GCF_005190385.1 Monodon monoceros | reverse complement strand
GGCTGTGCACTGAGTCAAATTGATCTGTGTGTGTGTGTGTGTGTGTGATTGTGTGTGTGTGCTGGTATAGGCTGTGGATTGAATCACAGTACCATCTATGTGTGTGTTCTGGTATAGTTTGTGCTTTGAGTTACAGTGAACCTTGTGTATATGTGTGTGTCTGCTTGTGCTGGTATGGTCTGTGCATTGGGTCACATTGAACCATGTGTGTGTGTGTGTTGGTATTTGCTGTGCATTGAGTCACATTGATTGTGTGTATGTGTTTTTGTGATGGTATATGTTGTGCATTGAGCAACAGAAAGCCATGTGAAAGGTTGTGTTTCTGTGTGTGTGCTGGTATGGGCTGTGCATTTATTCACATTAAGTCATGTGTGTGTGTTTCTGTTTGCTGTTATTGGCTGTGCATTGACCCACACTAAGCCATGTGTGTGTGTGTGTGTGTGCTGATATCGGCTCTGCTTTGCATCACAATGAGCAGGCCATCTCTTTGTGTGTGTGTGTGTGCGAGTATTGCTTGAGCATTTACTCACTGTGAGCTGCGTGTGAGTGTGTGTCTGTCTGTCTGTGTGCTGATATTGGCTGTGCGTTGAGCCAAATTGATCCATGTTTGTGTGTGTGTGTGCAGCTACAGCCTGTGCATTAGTCACAGTTTGCTCTGTGTGTGTGTGCTGTTTCAAGTTGTGCACTCACAGTGAGAGTTGTATGCTTGTCTGCATTCTGTTATAGTTCTGCATTGAGATACAATTAGCCGAGAGTATGTGTGTGTGGTTTTGAGTGTGTGTGTCCTGGTTTAGGCTGTGCATTGAGTCCCAGTGAGCCATGTATGTGTGTGTTTGCTGCTATAACTTGTGCTTTGAGTTACAGTGAACCATGTGTATATGTGTGTTTCTGTTTGTGCATGTGCTGATATGGGCTGGGCATTCAGTCACAGTGAGCCGTGTGTGTGTGTGTGTGTGCTGGTATAAGCTGTGCATTCATTCACTGTGAGCCCTGTGTGTATGTTTCTGTGTCTGTGTACTCTTATAGGCTGTGCATTGAGTCACATTGATTCGTGTGTGTGCTTTTATAGGCTGTGCATTCAGTCATAGTGAGCCGTGTGTGTGTGTGTATGCTACTTTAGGCTATGCATTCAAACACAATTACCCATTTATATGTGTGTGTGTGTGTGTGCTGGTATGGGCTGTGCATTGAATCACAGTGACCAATGTTTGCTTGTTTGTGTGTGCATTGAGTCCTTGTGATCCTTGTGTGTTTTTGCCTGTGTGTCTGTGTGCTGGTATAGGCTGTGCATTGAGTCACAGTGAGCCATGCATGTGTATGTGCTGGTATAGTTTGTGCCTTGACTCACAGTGAGCTGTGCTTGTGTGTATTGTCTGAGTGTGTGTTCTGGTATAGGCTGTGCATTGAATCACAGTGACCCGTGTGTGTTTGTGTGCTGGTATACAGTGTGCCTTGAGACTCAGTGAGCCATGTATGTGTGTATTTGAGTGCCGGTATAGGCTGTGCATTGAATCTCAGTGAGCCATGTGTATGTGTGTGTGTGTTTGTGTGCTGGTATAGGCTATGTATTGAGTAACTGTTAGCCAAGTGAAAGTTTGTGGGTCTCTTTTTTGTTTTTGTTTTTTTCTGTGGTACGTGGGCCTCTAACTGTTGTGGCCTCTCTCTTTGCGGAGCACAGTTTCCATACACGCAGGCCTAGTGGCCATGGCTCATGGGCCTAGCCACTCCACAGCATGTGGGATACTCCCGGACAGGGGCACGAACCCATGTCCCCTGCATCAGAAAGCAGACTCTCAACCACTGTGACACCAGGGAAGCCCTGTGAGTCTCTTTGTGTGTGTGCTGGAATGGGCTCTGCATTGAGTCACATTAAGAAGTGTGTCTGTGTGTTTGCTCTTATAGGCTGTGCATTGACTCATAATGAGCTATGTGTGTGTTTGTTTTGGCTAGTATAGGCTGTGCCTTCAGTCACCATGAGCTTTCCATCTCTTTGTGTGTGTCTGTGTACTGGTATGGTTTATGCATTGACTCACTGTGAGCTGTGTGTGTGTGTCACTGTTTATCTGTGTGCTGATATAGGCTGTGCATTGAGTCAAATTGATCCGTGTCTTTGAGCATTGTGTTTGTGTCTGTGTGCTGGTAATCACTGTGCATAGAGTCACAGTGAGCAATGTGTGTGTGTGTGTGTGTGTGGTCCTGGTACAGGTTGTGCATTCACAGTGAGTGGTATATGTGTCTCTGTGTGTTGTTATAATTTCTGCATTGAGTTACACTTAGCCGTGTGTGTGCACGTTTAGGCTGTGCATTGAGTCACAGTCAGCCGTGTATGTGCTTGTGTGCTGGTATAAGTTGGGCTTTGAGTTACAGTGAATCGTGTGTATGTTTGTGTCTGTGTGTGTGCTGATATGGGCTGTGCATTGAGTCACATTGTGCCGTGTGTGTGTGTGAGTTCAGTGCTGGTATATGCTATGCATTCACACACAGTGAGCCTTGTGTCTGTGTCTGTGTACTGTTATAGGCTCTGTGCTCAATCTCAGTGAAGTAGTTATGTGTGTTTGTTTTTGTGTGCTGTTATGGGCTCTGCACTGAGTTCCATTGTGGTGTGTGTGTGTGCATGTGTTCTGGTATAGGCTGTGGATTGAATCACAGAGGCCGTGTGTGTGTGTGTGTGTGTGTGTGTGTGGTCTTGTGTGCTGCTCTAGGCTGTGCTTTGAGTCACAATGGGCCGTGTGGGGGAGACTGGAATAGGCTATGCACTAAGTCACATAAAGGTGTGTGTCTATGTGTGCGTGTGTGCTGTATAGGCTGAGCATTATGTCACAATGTAGTGTGGGTTTGCACTGGTATAGGCTGTGCCTTGAGTCACAGTGAGCATTGTGTGAGCGTGTGTCTGTTTGTGTGTGCTGGTAGAGGTTGTGCATTAACCGTCTCTTTTGTGTGTGTGTATATATATATGCATGTGTGTGTGCTGGTACAGGCTGTCGATTGAGTCACAAGGACCCGCGAGTCTGTGTTTGTGTGTGGGAGGGGGGCGTGTGTGCTCCTGAGGGCTGGCATTGAGTCACAATGAGGTGCAGGTGTGTGTGTGTGTGTGTGTTCTGGAATAGACTCTGCACTGGTTCGCATTGATGTGTGTGTGTATGTGTTTGTGTGCTGTATAAGCTGAGCATTATGTCATACTGTGGTGTGTGTTTGCATAGGTATAGGCTGTGCTTTGAGTCACAGTGAGCCTTGTATGTGCCTGTGTGTATTTGTGAGTGCTGCTGGAGGCTGCGCATTGAATCACTGTGAACCTTTTGTATATGTCTCTTTGTGTGTGCTGGTAGAGGCTTTGCATTGAGTAAATGCTAGCAGTCTCCGTGTCTGTGTGTGTGTGTGTGTGTGTGTGTGTGTGTGCTGGTATAGATTGTGCATTGAGTTTAAATGAGATTTCTTCATGGCCCAGTAAAGGCTAAGTATTGACACAGTGAACCATGTGTGTGTGTGTGTGCATGTATGTTCTAGTATAGGCTGTGCATTCAGTCATACTGAGCCATGTTGGAGTGTGTCTGTGTCTGTGTGCTGTTATAGGCTGTGCATTGAGTCACATTGATTCGTCTGTGTGTGTGTGTGTGCTTGTATAGGCTGTGAATTCACTGAGTGAACCAAGTCTCTGTGTGTGTGCTGCTATAGGCTCTGCTTTGAGTCACTGTGAGCCATGTGTCTGTGTGTCTGTTTGTGTCTCTGTACTGGTATAGGCTGTAAATTGAGTCACATTGAATCGTGTGTGTGTGTGTGTGTTCTGATATAAGCTGGGAATTAAGTCACAGTTAGCTGAGTGTGTGTGTTTGTGTGTTGCTATAGGCTGTGCATTCATTCACAGTGAGCCTTTTATGTGTGTGTTTGTGAGTGTGATGGTATAGGCTTTTCATTGAATCACAGTGAGCCATGTTTGTGTGTGTGTGCATGCTGGTATATGCTGTGCATTGAGTTCTTGTGAGCCTTGTGTGTTTTTGTGTGTGGGGGTGTGTGCCTGTGTACTCGTATAGGCTGTGCATTGAGGCACAGTGAGCTATGCATATGTGTGTGTGTGTGTATGTTTTCTGGTATAGGCAGTGCATTCTATCACAGTGACCCGTGTGTGTGTGTGCTGGTATAGGGTGTGCATTGAGGCACAGTGAGCCATGTGTGTGTGTATATGTGTGCTGGTATAGGCTGCACATTGAATCTCAGTGAGCCATATGTGTGTGTGTGTGTGTGTGTGCCATTTTAGGCTAGTCATTGAGTCACAGTGAGCCGTGTGTATGCGTGTGTGTGTGATTGTTGGCTGGTAGAGACTGTGAAATGAGTAACAGAGATCCATGTGAAAGTTTGTGTCTCTGTTTGTTTCTGTGGTTGTATGAGCTGTGCATTGAGTCACATTAAAGCGACTGTGTGTGTATGTGTGCTGATATTGACTGTGCCTTGAGTCACATTGAACCATGCGTCTGCTTTTGTGTGTATGTGTGCTGGTATGGTTTGTGCATTGACTCACTGTGAGTCGTGTGAGTGTGTGTCTCCTTGAGTCTGTGTGCCCATATAGGCTGTGCACTGAGTCAAATTGATCTGTGTGTGTGTGTGT
>NW_021696921.1:0-8525 GCF_005190385.1 Monodon monoceros | reverse complement strand
TTGAAGAATCTTTGCATCCCTGGGATAAATCCCACTCGATCATGGTGTACGATCCTTTCAATGTGCTGTTGGATTCTGTTTGTTAGTATTTTGTTGAGGATTTTTTACATCTATATTCATCAGTGATATTGGTTTGTAATTTTCTTTATTTGTAGTATCTCTGTGTGGTTTTGGTATCAGGGTGATGGTGGCCTAGTAGAATGAGTTTGGGAGTGTTTCTTCCTCTGCAGTTTTTTGGTAGAGTTTGAGAAGGATGGGTGTTAGCTCTTCTCTAAATGTTCGATAGAATTCATCTGTGAAGCCATGTGGTCCTGGGCTTTTGTTTGTTGGAAAATTTTTAATCACAGTTTCAATTTAATTACTTGTGATTGGTCTGTTCATATTTTCTATTTCTTCCTGGTTCATTCTTGAAAGGTTATACCTTTCTAAGAATTTGTGCATTCCTTCCGGGTTGTCCATTTTATTGGCATAGAGTTGCTTGTAGTAGTCTCTTATGATGCTTTGTATTTCTGTGGTGTCCATTGTAACTTCTCCTTTTTCATTTCTAATTTTATTGATTTCCAACCTCTCCCTCTTTTTCTTAATGAGTCTGGCTAAAGGTTTATCAATTTTGTTTATCTTCTCAAAGAACCAGCTTTTAGTTTTATTGATCTTTGCTATTGTTTTCTTTTATTCTATTTCATTTATTTCTGCTCTGATCTTGATGATTTCTTTCCTTCTACTAACTTTGGGTTTTGTTTGTTCTTCTCTCTCTAGTTCCTTTAGATGTAAGGTTAGATTGTTTACTTGAGATTTTTCTTGTTTCTTGAGGTAGGATTGTATTACTATAAACTTCCCTCCTAGAACTGCTTTTGCTGCATCCCATAGGTTTTGGATCGTCGTGTTTTCGTTGTCATTTGTCTGTAGGTATTTTTTGATTTCCTCTTTGACTTCTTCAGTGATCTCCTGGTTATTTAGTAATGTATTGTTTAGCCTCCATGTGTTTGTGTTTTTTACGTTTTTCTCCCTGTAATTGATTTCTAATCTCACAGCCTTGTGGTCAGAAAAGTTGCTTGACATGATTTCAATTTTCTTAAATTTACTGAGGCTTGATTTGTGACCCAAGATGAGATCTATCCTGAAGAATGTTCCGTGTGCACTTGAGAAGAAAGTGTAATCTGCTGTTTTCGGATGGAATGTCCTATAAATATCAATGAAATCTATCTGGTCTATTGTGTCATTTAAAGCTTGTGTTTCCTTATTAATTTTCTGTCTGGATGATCTTTCCATTGGTGTAAGTGGGGTGTTAAAGTGCCCCCTCTATTATTGTGTTACTGTCCATTTCCTCTTTTATAGCTGTTAGCATTTGCCTTATGTATTGAGGTGCTCCTATGTCAGGTGCATCTATATTTATAATTGTTATATCTTTGTCTTGGGTTGATCCCTTGATCATTATGTAGTGTCCTTCTTGTCTCTTGTAGCATTCTTTATTTTAAAGTCTATTTTATCTGATATGAGTATTGCTGCTACAGTTTTCTTTTGATTTCCATTTGCATGGAATATCTTTTTCCATCCCCTCACTTTCAGTCTGTATGTGTCCCTAGGTCCGAAGTGGGTCTCTTGTAGACAGCATATATATGGGTCTTTTTTTATGTATCCATTCAGTGAGCCTGTGTCTTTTGGTTAGAGCATTTAATCCAGTCACATTTAAGGTAATTATTGATATGTATGTTCCTATTACCATTTTCTTAATTGTTTTGGATTTGTTTTTGTAGGTCCTTTTCTCCTCTTGTGTTTCCCACTTAAAGAATTTGTTGTAGAGCTGGTTGGGTGGTGCTGAATTCTCTTAGCTTTTGCTTGTCTGTAAAGCTTTTGATTTCTCCATGGAATCTGAATGAGACCCTTGCCGGGTAGAGTAATCTTGGTTGTAGGTTCTTCCCTTTCATCACTTTAAATATATCATGCCACTCCCTTCTGGCTTGTACAGTTTCTGCTGAGAAATCAGCTGTTAACCTTATGGGAGTTCCCTTGTATGTTATTTGTCATTTTTCCCTTGCTGCTTTCAATAATTTTTCTTTGTCTTTAATTTTTGCCTATTTGATTACTATGTGTCTCGGCGTGTTTCTCCTTGGGTTTATCCTGTATGGGACTCTCTGCACTTCCTGGACTTGGGTGGCTATTTCCTTTCCCATGTTAGGGAAGTTTTTGACTAAAATCTCTTCAAATATTTTCTCGGGTCCTTTCTCTCTCTCTTCTCCTTCTGGGACCCCTGTAATGTGAACGTTGGTGCGTTTAATGTTGTCCCAGAGGTCTCTTAGGCTGTCTTCATTTCTTTTCATTCTTTTTTCTTTATTCTGTTCTGTGACAGTGAATTCCACCATTCTGTCTTCCAGGTCACTTATCCGTTCTTCTGCCTCAGTTATTCTGCTATTGATTCCTTCTAGTGTATTTTTCATTTCAGTTATTGTATCATTCATCTCTGTTTGTTTGTTCTTTAATTCTTCTATGTATTTGTTCTTTAATTCTTCTAGGTTTTTGTTAAACATTTCTTGCATCTTCTCGATCTTTGCCTCCATTCTTTTTCCGAGGATCATCTTCACTATCATTATTCTGAATTCTTTTTCTGGAAGGTTGCCTATCTCCACTTCATTTAGTTGTTTTTCTGGGGTTTTGTCTTGTTCCTTCATGTGGTACCTAGTCCTCTGCCTTTTCATTTTGTCTGTCTTTCTGTGAATGTGGATTTCCTTCCACAGGCTGCAGAATTGTAGTTCTTCTTGCTTCTGCTGTCTGCCCTCTGGTGGATGAGGCTATCTAAGAGGCTTGTGCAAGCTTCCTGATGGGAAGGACTGGTGGTGGGTAGAAGTGGGTGTTGCTCTTGTGGGCAGAGCTCAGTTACACTTTAATCCACTTGTCTGCTGATGGTTGGGGCTGGGTTCCCTCCCTGTTGGTTGTTTAGCCTGAGATGACCCAGCACTGGAGCCTCCCTGGCTCTTCGGTGGGGCTAATGGCAGACTCTGGGTGGGCTCACGCCAAGGAGTGAGTTCTTCCCAGAAGTTCTGCTGCCAGTGTCCTTGTCCCCATGGTGAGCCACAGCCACCCCCTGCCTGTGCAGGAGACCCTCCAACACTAGCAGGTATGTCTGGTTCAGTCTCCTATGGGGTCACCACTCCTTCCCCTGGGTCCTGATATGCACACTACTTTGTGTGTGCCCTCCAAGAGTGAAATGTCTGTTTCCCCCAGTCCTGTCAAAGTCCTGCAATGAAATCCCACTAGGCTTCAAAATCTGATTCTCTAGGAATTCCTCCTCCCATTGCTGGACCCCCTGGTTGGGAAGCCTGACATGGGGCTCAGAACCTTCACTACAGTTGGTGGACTTCTGTGGTATAAGTGTTTTCTAGTTTGTGAGTCACCCACACAGTGGTTATGGGATTTGATTTTATTGTGATTGCGCCCCTCCTACCATCTCACTGTGGCTTCTCCTTTGTCTTTGGATGTAGGGTATCTTTTTTGGTGAGTTCCAGTATCTTCCTGTCAATGATTGTTCAACAGTTAGTTGTGATTCTTGTGCTCTCGCAAGAAGGAAACAGCCCTTGTGTCTTTGTTTAGCTACTAAAAAGATTGATCCCAGCTCAGTGACCCCATCCATATCCCTTCCTGGTAAGAGTTGTGTGGAGCTCAGGTGAAAGGCTTTCTGAAATCTCACCTGAAACCAACTCAACAGTCTAAGAGGAATTTTGATGGGGAGAATTTGGAGAGGACTCAATTAAATTCGTAAAAGGATTCGAAATTGGACCTAAATAAGAAAAAAGAATTCACGAAGAAGGAAAAGATGTCCAGTTACACTGAGAAATTAAAATCTGAAGCAATTACCATGGAGATTTTGTTCAGGAAATGAGTATTGACTACCTACTGGGCATCAAATGATATATTTAATGTTAAAGATACCGAAGTAGATAAGACATAGGCCCAGCCCTCCAGAGCTCATTGAGCAGTGGAGAAAGTATTTCAATGTTTCAGTGGAATCATCAGGAACTGGAGTTAACAATCTATCGTATTTTAATTGCCTTTTTTTCCTGATTATAAAAACAATACATGCCTAGTGAAAAGAATTTGGAAAACAAAGAAGAAATTAAAAATCCGCTCTGATCCCACGACCAGAAATAACCCCTGTTAATAATTTATGTCTTTTTTGTAGGTATATATGTTTATAATAAGTGCTAACACTAATCAATGCATTCCATGTGCCAGGGACTATGATAGAGTCTCACTTAATCTGCACGTCAGCATGATGAAGTGGGTACCATCATTGTCCCCATTTTACAGATGAGAACACAGAGGTTTTGAGATTAATTTGCTCAAAATCTCATAGTTAGGGATGGGAAAGAGGTAGGACTCATTTGAGATCTGTCTTATTCCCAAGCTCTCAACCAGCCCAGGGACTGGAAGGACCCAGCAGCAAAGACTTCACTATTAGAGGGGCAAGGCTATTCCGAATACAGCCCTATGGCTGTGACTCAGATTTGGCTTTCAGGGGACTAATGTCTGATTTGTATGGAGAGACAGGGGCTGAGAAAGCTATATCCTCTAAAAACAAAAAGAAAACAAAAACACTTGGTCTCTTTTTATTTTTTAACATCTTTATTGGAGTGTAATTGCTTTACAATGGTGTAAAACTTGGTCTCCTTGGGAACTCTTTAAAAGTAATGCAAAGGGGAGAAAGGAATTCTTTGTCATAATCTGGGAGGAGGAGCAGGGTGAATTGAAGGCTGTCCCTGCTACTGTAGTGCTGCCACCTGGTGGAGAAAGTGGTGTAGGACACTGTGTCCCGCAAAACCAGCCCTGAGAGACAAACATTCCCAGGGATGGAGAAGAAGTATTTGGAGAGAAATTTGCAAGAAGTGGGAAGCTTTGCACTAACAGGTAGGGACAAGAGTTGTAACTGCTACCGTGACCCCGTAACTCTCACCACATCCTGACCAGGCTTGGAAAAACAGATTATGCATATTTCCCTGTACTAATTAAATTAAAATGTTTTTTCCCTATACTTTATTGTAATGAAATTACCTTTGATGTTCACACACCTTAAATGCTTAGTAGATGACAACAAATGTTATACGAGGTCATTATCAGGAGCCATTTGATTGGCAGCTAACATCAAGAACAGGGCACAAAGTAAGTGATCAAAAAGTGCTATCCACGGGGCTTCCCTGGTGGCGCAGTGGTTGGGAATCCTCCTACCAATACAGGGGACAACGGGTTCGAGCCCTGGCCCGGGAAGATCCCACATGCCTCGGAGCAACAAAGCCCATGCGCCACAACACTGAGCCCGCGTGCCACAACTACTGAAGCCCACGAGCCTAGAGCCCGTGCCCCTAGAGCCCGTGCTGCACAATAAGAGAAGACACCGCAATGAGAAGCCCGTGCACCGCAACGAGGAGTGGCCCCCGCTCACCGCAACTAGAGAAAGCCCGCATGCAGCAACGAAGACCCAACGCAGCCAAAAATAAAATAAATAACTTTTTTTTTTTAAAGTGCTATCCGTTGGGTTTGTTCGTCTCACTCTTTGCCTAGGATAGGAGATCTTAGTCATCCTGGTACTAATGACAGCAAAAGCCCCCCTGCCATTGGACCCATGTATACTGACTACTTGACTCAATTCTCCTTATTATTCCCTTTTCTAACACAAAAACTTAGAGAATCGTGATCATTGTTTTATATCTCTATTAATTAGATAAAAATAAGTTTAAAATAAAGAGATGTATGTCCAAAATTATAAAGTTTTTGGTATCTGGATCTCTGTCAAAGGTAGATGAAAAGTCCAGTCCAGGATGTCTGTGGGAGGAGATACATGCTATAGAACACAATCTCAAGTTCAGGGCTGGGCTTCAAGGAGTCTATATGCCCCGTGAAATATTAGGCAAGATGGGATTTGTCAGAAAATGCGTGCTTTTTTTCCCTGGGGAGAAGTTTGAGAGTTTTCATCTGCTTCTGAAAATGATACCTACCCAAAGGTTCGCAATCGTTGCCTGGAACCCTTCAGAGGGTCCTTCTAATTATGGGGTGCTCCAATGATCCACACCACATGCACTATTAGTATGAATTATTGTTAAAATAATTAACATTAAAATTGATTTGAAATAACTTACTTTTAAATAAACATTTTGATTTACACGGCTTTGCCTGAGGAATCCAACAAGTGATGAAGGGTCAGCCCGGACACGGGTCAGACAGACTTTTATCCTTTCAGCCTTGAGACCTCCAGACAGAACTAAAGATCATCAGAGGTTGTGTGAGAATCATATCATCAGAGGCTGTGTCAGAGGCCCTGGGCGACAATAAGGGGGTCCTACGTTCTGAGCCTGGCTCTGCTCATAAAATCTTGGTGACTTTGGGTGCTTAATTCCCCTGGTCCTCATTTTTTTTTTTTGCGGTACGCGGGCCTCTCACTGTTGTGGCCTCTCCCGCTGCGGAGCACAGGCTCCGGACGCGCAGGCTCAGCGGCCATGGCTCACGGGCCCAGCCGCTCCGCGGCATGTGGGATCTTCCCTGACCGGGGCACGAACCCGTGTCCCCTGCATCGGCAGGCGGACTCTCAACCACTGCGCCACCAGGGAAGCCCCTCATTTTTAAAAAATAAATCTTTATAGGAGTATAATTGCTTCACAATACTGTGTTAGTTCCTGTAGCACAAAAAAGCGAATCAGCCATATGCATATTCATGTCCCCATATCCCCTCCCTCTTGAGCCTCCCTTCCATCCTCCGTATCCCACCCCTCTAGGTCATCTCAAAGCACTGAGCCGATCTCCCTGTGCTATGCGGCTGCTTCCCACTAGCTATCTATTTTACATTTGGTAGTGTATATATCTCCATGCCACTCTCTCACTTCGTCCCAGCTTACCCTTCCCCTTCCCCGTGTCCTCAAGTCCATTCTCTGCGTCTGCGTCTTTATTCCTGTCCTGCTCCTAGGATCTTCAGAACCACTTTTTTTTTTTTTTTTTTAAGATTCCATATATATGTGTTAGCATACGGTATTTGTTTTTCTCTTTCTGACTTACTTTACTCTGTATGACAGACTCTAGGTCCATCCACCTCACTACAAATAACTCAATTTCATTTCTTTTTATGGCTGAGTAATATTCCATTGTATATATGTGCCACATCTGCTTTATCCATTAATCTGTTGATGGACACTTAGGTTGCTTCCATGTCCTGGCTATTATAAATACAGCTGCAGTGAACATTGTGGTACATGTCTCTTTTTGAATTATGCTTTTCTCAGGGTATATGACCAGTAGTGAGATTGCTGGGTCATATGGTAGTTCTATTTGTAGTTTTTTAAGGAACCTCCATACTGTTTTCCATAGTGGTTGTATCAATTTACATTCTCACCAACAGTGCAGGAGGGTTCCCTTTTCACCACACCCTTTCCAGCATTTATTGTTTCTAGATTTTTTGATAATGGCCATTCTGACTGGTGTGAAGTGATACCTCATTGTAGTTTTGATTTGCATTTCTCTAATAATTAGTGATGTTGAGCAGCTTTTCATGTGCCTCTTGGCCATCTGTATGTCTTCCTTGGTGAAATGTCTATTTAGGTCTTCCACCCATTTTTTAACTGGATTGTTTTTTTGATATTGAGCTCCATGAGCTGTTTGTATATTTTGGAGACTAATCCTTTGTCTGTTGTTTCATTTGCAAATATTTTCTCCCATTCTGAAGGTTATCTTTTGGTCTTGTTTATGGTTTCCTTTGCTGTGCAAAAGCTTTTAAGTCCCATTTGTTTATTTTTGTTTTTATTTCCATTACTCTAGGAGGTGGGTCAAAAAAAGATCTTGCTGTGGTTTATGTCAAAGAGTGTTTTTCTTATGTTTTCCTCTAAGAGTTTTATAGTGTCTGGTATTACATTTAAGTCTTTAATCCATTTGGAGTTTATTTTTGTGCATGATGTTAGGGAGTGTTCTAATTTCATTCTTTTACATGTAGCTATCCAGTTTTCCCAGCACCATTTATCGAAAAGACTGTCTTTTCTCCATTATATGTTCTTGCCTCCTTTGTCATAAATTAGGTGCGCCTTTGTGTGGGTTTATCTCTGGTCATTCTATCCTGTACCATTGATCTATATTTTTGTTTTTGTGCCAGTACCCTACTGTCTTGATTACTGTAGCTTTGTGGTATAGTTTGAAGTCAGGGAGCCTGATTCCTCCAAATCCGTTTTTCTTTCTCAAGATTGCTTTGGCTATTTGGGGTCTTTTGTGTTTCCAAACAAATTGTAAAATATTTTGTTCTAATTCTGTGAAGAATGCCATTGACAGTTTGATAGAGATTGCATTGAATCTGTAGATTGTTTTGGGTAGTATAATCATTTTCACAATATTGATTCTTCCAATCCAAGAACATGGTATATGTCTCCATCTGTTTATGTCATCTTTGATTGTTTTCTGAGTACAAGTCTTTCACCTCCTTAGGCAGTTTTATTCTTAGGTATTTTATTCTTTTTATTGCAATGGTAAATGGAAGTGTTTCCTTAATTTCTCTTTCTGATTTT
>NW_021696920.1:0-1271 GCF_005190385.1 Monodon monoceros | reverse complement strand
AATATATTGAGTTAAGGCAAAGAAGAGGATTCGAAAGCAAGGCAGAACTGCAGGAAACTGATTTCGAGAGGTCGGTTGGAGTCGCCTGTAAATCACATGAAAAGCAGCAGAACTTCGACAGTGATGCAGTTGGCCAAAAAGTGCATATGCGTTTTTTCCTGAATATATTCAGGATAAAACACATACGCACTTTTTGGCCAACCAAGCAAGCGGGAAATTCAAATCTGCACTACAAAGAAGTCTCACCCTAACACGTACCCTAACCCTATCCCGCTACCGTACCCTAACCTGTACCTGAGACCGTACCCGTTCCCTAAACCTAACCCTTACCCTAGGCTGTACATGAACACTAACCCGTACGCTAACATGTACCCTAACAGTAACACATAGCCATACACTAAACTTTATCCTAACCCTACCCCGTATCCTAACCCTTTCCCTAAACCGTACCATAACCCATACCCTAATCCTAACCCATCCCCTAACCCTAACCCATAACCTAACCCGTACCCTAACCTAACCCTAACCCTAACCCTGTAACCTAATCCGTACCCATTCCCTAACCCTAACCCTAACCCTTACACTATCCCGTACCATAATCCTAACCTGTACACTAACACTAAACCGTACCGTAACACTTACCCTACTCCTAACCCGTGGTCATACCCTAAACTGTACCCCTAACCATACCCGTTCCCTAACCCTAACCCTAAACCTTACCCTAAAGCGTACCCTAATCCTAACCCGTACACTAACACTAAACTGTACCCTAACACGTACCCTAACCCTAACCCTCTGTTGTTCCCTATCCTGTACCCTAAACTGTACCCGTTCCTTAACACTAAACCTAACCCTAACCCTTACCCTAACCCGTACCTAACACTAACCCATACACTAAACCTAACCATAACTCTGAACGTAAACCGTACCCTAATCCTAACCCATACCCTAACACTAACCCATACCGTAACCCGTACCCTAACACTAAGCCATAGCCATACCCTAAACTGTACCCTAACGCTAACCCGTACCATAACCCTAACCCTAAACCATACTCTAAGCCGTACAATAATCCTAACCCATATCCTAACCCTAAACCTTACCCTGAACCCTAATCCTTACCCCTAGCTTAATTTTGGTTTTTTGTATTTAAAAAAATATTTTCTTGGGTTAAAACAAACTAGCAGAACAACAAAATAGGGGGCTTCCCTGGTGGTGCAGTGATTAGAATCTGCCTGCTAATGCAGGGGACACAGGTTCGAGCCCTGGTC
>NW_021696919.1:0-5564 GCF_005190385.1 Monodon monoceros | reverse complement strand
TCACTCATTTCTTCAAAAAGTTTTCTGCCCTTGTCTGCTTTTCTTCTTCTGGGACACTATAACGTGAATTTCGGTCGGCTTGATGTTGTCTCATAAGTCCCTTTAGCTATCTTCACTCTTTTTTAAAATTCCTTTTTCTTTTTGCTCCTTGATGGGATGAATCACTGCCCTGTTTGTGAGTTTACTGATACTTTCTTCCACTTCATCTGGTCTGCTATTTGAACTCCTCACTACTGAGTTTTTCAATATACTTACTGTATTGTATTCTTTGGCTCTGTGCCTTCTGTTTGGTACTTTCTTGTGTTTTCTTTGTTCAAATTCTCAGTTCACGCATTCTTGTCCTGACATGGTGACCATCTTTATGACCAAATTTTGAACTCTTTCTCATGTCAGTCACTCTTCTCTGTTTTATTAAGGCCTGTTTGTGGAGTTTTATCTTTTTCTTTTAAAACGTATTTTTCTGTGTCTTCATTTTCCTTGACTCTCTGTGTCAGTTTTTCTGCATTAGATAGAAGAACCACCTCTCCCCGTCTTGAATTGGCTTTTTC
Source organism: Monodon monoceros (assembly GCF_005190385.1). NCBI lineage: Eukaryota > Metazoa > Chordata > Mammalia > Artiodactyla > Monodontidae > Monodon > Monodon monoceros. The sequence continues at coordinate 5,016 of NW_021696919.1, read as the reverse complement.
TTCTTGGATCCCCGTAGTTGAGGACGTGCTAATATCTGTCAGTGTCTCAGTGGGGAAGACTTCAGTCAGCATCAGGTACAGGCTGATTGGAGGCTGGATTCTCAGGCAGTAGCTTTCAAAGCACACCAAAAGACCTCTTTCAGGGCAAGAATGAGAGACGGGCATTTCTCTCCACTCCCTCTGTCCTGAATTGAGGGAATAGCCAGTTGAGAACTATTTGTTTGCTATGGTCCAGGATCCTTTGGTGCTTGTGAATGCCAGCCCTGCTGGTTACCAGAGCCAAGTGATAAAGGGGTGTGTCCTTTGGGCAGCCACCTCAAAGGCCAGGATGCCAGGTGGGTTCACAAGCTTCTTTTAGGAAGGCACCACTGACCTGGAGTGGGACAGAGGGTCAGTAGGCATAGCCTACCCCTTCCCCTGTCTCCAGGGAGTCTTGCAGTAAGCCCCCAAAGCTGAGCTAAATTAGAAGCCTTACTTGCAGGCAATAACTTTTAAAGTATGCAAATAACCTCTGTCAGGAAATGATTGGGAGAAGTGCATTTCTCTCGGTTCCTGTTTCTCTGAGCTTTGGAAGGATAGCCATGGTGAGTCCTTGGGAATCTGTTAAGGATTGTTTCTTTGTTGGCTATAGTCCTGTGGGTCTCATGGACACAAGTGCCATTAGGCGTTCAGAGCTAGGAGTTTTGGGGGCCCACCCCCCCATGAGAGTCTTGGGGTGACAGATGTTCAATCTAAACCCTTCACTGCTCAGGGAGAAGCTGGGTGTTGTGAGTTCCCTTCTAAGTTTATGTTGCTGTGCTCAGTGTGGGGTTTATGGAGATAAAGTTCCTCAGCCTTTCCTACCCATTTGGATGTATATTACGTTTGCCCAGTGCATAGGGGTTGCTCATCTACTTTCTAGATGTCTTTCAGAGGGAATTGCTCTGTTTATAGGTGTAGATTTGGTAGGTCTGTGGGTTCAGGTGAGCTTTAGGCAACCTATGTTGCCATCTTGGACCAGAACCTCAATAACTCACACTTTTATATCTTCAGCCCTGAAAGTTCCGCTGACCTCCACATTCATTGATCACTATCACCTCTCCTTCTGATCCGCAGAAAGATCTCAAACTTGTCCCCAAATATTATTTTTCTGAATGACACTTCTAGGAGTAATGGATCAGGTCAAAGACAACAAGTCATCTGTGATTCCTCCTTTTTTCCGTCAAATCTAATCTATCAGCTTGCCCTCTTACCTCTAGCTTCAAAATATAGCCCTAAACTTACTACTTACCATATCATGTCCAAATTACCATTACTTCTTGCCTACACTCCTGCAAAAGCTGCCTCACCTCTCTCTCTGCTTCTACTCTTGCCCTTTAACAACTTTTTCTCCAAAAAGCAGTCTTCTTAAAACCGTAAATCAAATCCTTTCATGCTCTTCTTGAAATTTCTCATAACAAAATCCAAATTTCTTATGAAGGCCTAAAAAGCCTTAGGTGGTCTGCAGCCTGGCTGCTTCTCCATCTTCATCCTATATTCCTCCCCCTCCCCTCACCACTCACACTGCTCCGATAACACTAACTTTCTCTGCAACAGGTCAAGGTATTACTATCTCAGGACTTCTGCACTTCCTCTTCTCTTTGTTCAAATACCTTTCCCTTTAAGTAGGTTAACCAGGAAAAAAAACAGGGTGCTGAGTTACATAAGAACTTGAGATAAAAAATTATATTTTAGTATAAATGCATCTTAAATATCTCATGCATAGAAGAATGGCCTGATACATAGTAGGTGTACTGTAAGTACTCGATAAATGAGTAGTGTGTACTCCAATGAAGCACTGCATGTATTGATTGGTTAGAAACACTGTAAATGTAAAATACTAACTTAAAGGCTTAATTGTCACTTCACCAGGACAGCTCCCCAGTTCTAGTTAAGTATTAATTTGATGGAATGGAAAATTAGCACACATACAAGACCCACTGATGTATTAACGTCAAATACATCCTTATGTTCTAGAAATGTTATGGAAAGAAAAATATTCTCTCTGGCTCTGCTTCCATTGTTTTTATTTTTATATTTCTAGTGGGGTTTTTTTTTTGTGTGTGTGTGGGGTTCATTTCCTCTGTGTGATGATGAGATACGTCTGTTTCAGTCTGGGAGGTGGTAGTTCAGATAACTTATCTGGAGTCCCTGAAGTCTGCATGTAGATTCACACTGAAAAATCTGTCCCTTCAGTTTCCTGATCATGTTTTCTCATGTGTTTTGCATGGGCAACCACATCTACCAAGACTTGTAATTATTATATGGAAGTAAATTATGAGATACATTCTAAAAACATTCTAAATCACAAATGCATAGATGTGGGAGAAACCTCAGCATTTTTTTCTAACTTAAAGAGACCAAAATCCCACTAACAAACACCACGACCGGAAAACTCTGATTTTTAAAGATTATTGTAGTAGATAAGTAGCTGGTTTCAGCTTAAAATAGTAAAGGGATACAGTGCCAACATTATATACATACGTTTTAAAATATGAGCAATTCAAAAATTTAATTTTAAAATTAAATAATTTTAAATGAGTAATTCTAAAATATGAGTAATTTTATTTGATTTCCTTCTAGGGATCTCTTTCAAAATACTCTTAGTAAAGATATCAACTAAGAATCCCTCATTCTTTTTTTCTTTCCCATTACTAATTAAAAGAAAAAGATGTCTAAACCATAGTTACATTCATGATTTCACCCCAAGGCTTACTTTTTAAAACCAGGTATGCTAGTGAGTAAAATCCTCTTCATTTTTCTCTTAGACAAGTATTACTAAACCCTTACTCTCCCTTTCTTTCCCCAACCAGAACCTGGGGTGACTATTTGCAAACAGTAAGAGTTCAAATCACTGGTAAGAACATCCACCAAATAATAGCTAACTTTTGAATTTAGATAGGTCTATACTTACGTCACCCACAGCAGCTTCAAAGAAAATGCATATTTAAAATTATTTAGGCAGGTAGATACTACACGTAACTCTTTTAATCGGAATGAGAGCCCTAACAAATAGTTTCCTACAGAGAACCTTAACACACTTACCACATTAATTCATGAGGTAGGTTTAATGTACGTATGTGTATACATACATATACACACATTTATTCTGCATATTCATTTTTCATGTACCCAGTAACGTGCATTTATCAGTTATGGTTGCATAAGATAATGAACTTCCTCAATAGTACATGTTATTGGCTTGCTTTACTTTCTTCTTTGATAAACTTTAGCTTTGTTTTTCTTTACCACTTAAATCTTCAAAACCATTACTTTACTATCCCAGAACAAATTTAGTTTTTTCTGACACTCCCTCTGCTTCTCCACTTTCCCCTCCTCTGATGAGCTCACTGCATTTACAGTCATGGCCACATCTCCATCTAGTGGTTTCCTAACCAATGAATACCTGGACAGCAATGAAGAAGGAATACAACAAAAGTGGTCTAGTTACAACAATCATGATTCCAGACCATCAAAAAAGAAACTGCAAAACTGTAAATGGAACCCTGAATGTAAACTCAGGCCCTAAAATATGTATTCAGTCGTACTGAGTATGTAATTCACAAATTTGTCAAAGAGTAACAAATAATGATAATCTTCACCTAGATAATGTAAGTTATACTAAAGCACTTCACTAAGAATATCAATATCTAAAAAAATCTAAAAATGCTGTTTAAACCATATCTGTTTAGAAAGGAAAAGAAGAATTAGATAATGAGCTTAGAAGGTACCGCATAATGCTTAATGCTTAATAAAATTGAAACAGATCATTAATTTTATGTTAGCATCTTCTGAAACAAAATTGATGACCTACTCTAATAATTGTCCTTAGGCTATTTCTTTTAAGTAAAAAGTAAGACATTGTGAAGCACATAAATTTTTTTTTCTCCACACTGACTTAATCTTTATACAAAACCTTATGAGAAATTACTGATTTTTAAATAAATATAGGAAACTGATATGCTCTGTTCAGGATTAGAAACTTATGTAACATTTGAAAGCTGCTACTCTCAAAACAACATTACTACGGCATTTTAATAACCTGGTTTCAGGACATTTATTATAGCGGATTTAGGGATATGGATTACTTTTTAAAATTTCAAGCCAAACGCAAAAACAAAGAAAAATTAGAGAAAGTGACTGACCATCCACACCACATGAAAACTTGCAGTAAAATGAAGATAGGAGCTGACATCATGGTACAGGCACGACTCGTTGTGCATATAAGTTGATCCTATTAATAACGGGCAAAGTAGCAAGTACAGGAAAAGGAAGGAAAACACAGAAGACATACAAGATGAGATTTCATGCAATTTGCTGGCAGTTAGCAGTTTATGTGAGCCTCCGTCCAGAGCAGATTCACAGTGACCATTGCAAATAAGCATTACCAAAATATTCCACTGCCAAAAAAACACAAGACATTATTAGCACATTAAGCTACTGAGCAAAAGTTGTACTTTCACACACACTCCACTGTATAATTTATAGGAACTTGAGTATTGGAAATTTTTGTCTTTGTAAAATCTGCATTATGCCTTGATCAAAAAGATAGTTACCTATGGTGAAAATATTGGGGGTAATGGTTTTTATATGATCTTTCAAGCGCATCTGAGTGAATTTAATCTCAGTCTTTGGTGACAAATAATTGATGAGGGAAGTTTCCCTAATGAGTGATACTACCCTTGGGCCCACAAACAACACTCTTTGGGGAATGATTTGACGTGGCCAAAGCTCCTGAAGGTATATAGAGACAGAACAACAGAAGTCCTCATATCTGGATTTCATTTAAGGCTCACTGTAAAATGAAAAAAAATCAAGTAGCTGCAACTTTGAATCACTTTCCCCCTCAGAGAGGAATGATCAATAATAGTCCTTACTGGGATTTATTGGCTAAACCATTTTGCTTTTTTAGCCTTATTCCCCATCACTGATTTTATTTCTTCTTTGCTCCACTTTATATTATCTACTTGCATGTTATGCATCTATGGAAATGCCTTA
>NW_021696918.1:0-1259 GCF_005190385.1 Monodon monoceros | reverse complement strand
CGTCATGCCCTAATACTGTCCCTAGCTAAGGCCCTGACACTAGGTCTAACTCAAGACCTGTCGCACTTCCCAAATCCAGCTCTGACGCTGTCCCTACCTGAAGTCCTGACACTGGTCTTAAATTAGGCCCTGATGCTCTAACTACCTGAAGTCTTGGCACTATTCCTAGGTCATGTCCTGACACTATCCCTAGACCTTTACCTAACCTTGCCTTTAACTAATGTCGAGCCTCTTATACTAACTAAATCCCTGAAGCTGTCCCGAACTAAGGCCCTGAAATTAGTCTCGTGGCCGTGACGCCGCCCCTAACTGAGGCCTGGAGGCTCGTCCTAACTCAAGCCCTGACACAACACCTAACTCAGTCCCTGACACTCTATACCTAACAAAGGCTCTGATGCTCGTCCTAAGTCAGGCCCTGATACTGTCTCTAAGGGCCTGCAGCCATCAATATCTAAAGTCCTGACATTATCCTGAGCTAATATCCTGACCCATGTCTTACCAAGTTCCTGAAACTGTCCCAAAGTAAGCCCTGATGCTGTCCCTAAGGGAGGCCCTGAGGATGTCCCTAACAGAGACCCTGAGAATGTCTTTTACGAAGACCATAAGGCTGATCTTACAGAGGCCCTTATACTACTCCTACGTCATGCTCTGACACTGTCCCTCACTCAGGCCCTAAAGATAGGCCTCACTTAGGCCCTGTTACCGTACCTTAGTTAGGCTCTGACGCTGTTCCTACATCAAGCCCTGAGACTGGTCCTGATTAAGCCCCTGACACTGGTCCTAACTAAGGTCCTGATGCTCTCAATCACTAAAGTCTTCATGCTATCCTTAGCTCATTTCCTAACACTATCCCTGGCCTGGAAGCTGACTCTGTCCCGAGCTAATTTCCTACATCTGATCCTCACGGAAGCCCTAATGCTCTCCTTAACTAAGGCCCAGACTATACCTAACTAAGGCCCTGACACTGTCTGTAACTAAGACCCAGAATCTATCCCTAATATAGGACCTGCTGCTGGCAATAACTAAAATCCGGACACTATCCTGAGCGAATATCCTGAACCATCTCTAAACAAGGGCCTGACACTGTTCCTAAGACAGCCCTGTCTCTGTCAATAAGTGAAAGCCTGAGGCTATGCCTAACTCAGGCCCTGAAGCTATGCCTACCTGAGGCCTTGAAGCTGTGACCACATCAGGCCCTGATCATATCTTTCGCTAAGACCCTATTGCTGACCCAACAAAGGCCCTGATGCAGCTCCTAT
>NW_021696917.1:0-3403 GCF_005190385.1 Monodon monoceros | reverse complement strand
TGAATACATGTGAAGCACTTCTTCAAAGTCACCAGCGCTTACGTCTTTACGTCCAGGTTAAAAAAGAAAATGCATTCTCAGTGGGAGGGCCATTTCACCAATAACACCAAAATGAGCAGGAAAGATCATGCTAGGTGCCAGTAACTTAACTCTCTACCACTGCACAAGAGGTGTGATCAGGGCAGTTTGGGCTGCACCAGGATTTATTATACCGCATAACAGGCAGCCTGGAGTTAGGCAGCGCGGTTGGTTAATTTCAGTGAGCCAGAGACGCAACAACGTATCAAAGACCCAGGCAAGCGTCCCGCCCTAGCATTTTACACTTATGCTCGGAGCACCGAGGATGGCTGGCTGCAGCACTTAACCGACATTCCCACGCAGACAATAAAGACCAGTAAGAAAGAGGAGCGCTTTTATCACATCCACCCCTTTCTGGGCGGAGAGAGGGGGGATCTTTCCTTCCAGCTGTGCTCGCCCCCGCTCTTTCCCCTCACCATGAAAACAACTCTCAGTGGCCGGGACTATATCACATGTCCGTGCCCGAAACCAATCACAGCAAGAGGAATGGTTCTCAGGCCTAGCTGCACATTGGAATCACCTGGGAGCTGTAGAAACAACGTTAACGCTAGGCAACAGTAGGTTTTAAAAGTTCCCCAGCTATTCCATATGTATACTCAGAAGCCAGGCCTACGATCTCTGGTGGGAGGTCTACTCTGAGGACTTGGGAAGGCAAACACCTGTACAAAACTGGGGTTCTGCTAGCAGCCACGGACAGCCAAAGGCCACGTGTGAACAATTAATAAATTTGCCACATGGACATACCTTGCTATAGCCAAGAGAAGGGATCTCTGCTGGTCAGTCACCCACTAGAGGACCTATTACGAGAAATAAAAAAAGATTTCTGTTATAAGAGATTTGATAGCTATCTTAATCCGCTAATCCCCTGTAAAAAAAAAAAAAAAAGTGGAGGAGGAAAATACCTTATAAACTTCAGCTCGAGTGTTAAATTAATTAAACAAGGAGGTCATTAGATGGAGGTGGCTCTAATGCCTTGGAGGCCTGTATAAGCAAACCCAAATCAAAATCTAATCCTGTAAATGCCTCAAGGTTACCAAATTGCAACCTAAGGACGACCAATCCCAAACAGCCAACTAAGCTTGAAGCTACATCCCATCGATAATTTCCTTACCTTGGTTATGCCTTTTCTCTATAAAAGTTCCCCCCCTACCCAGTTCCGGTCAGCAGGCCACTCCTAACCACTTCCGGTTTGGTGCTGCCCAATTCTGATTTTTGTTCAAACTCTTAAGAATTTTTAATATGCCTGTTTATCTTTTAATAGTTCTGATGTCAGAACAGGGAACCAAAGGAGCCCCCAGGAGCACTGAGCAAACAAGCAGAGGTACCTGTGAAGCCCCTTGACCGGCTGCCTGCTCGCTACCTCGGGAGGTGGGCGAGTTCGTCTCGGAGGCTGGATCCCAGCTCCGGCGTTTACGTTATGAGCTTTAGGACTTCGAGGATTTCTTTTTCCAGACTGGGTCCAGAAACTGGCCAGAATTGGACTTTTTCCGACTTAGAAACCGAACCGGTTCCGGGGACGAACTGTGTCCAACTTACAAAGGGGACGAGGACCAGGACGACTTAGAAAATGGACCAGGTCCGATGACAAACTCGGTCCGTCCGACTTTGAAACTGGACCCGGTGCAGAGCAAAGTGGTTCCGCCTTAGAAACCGAAATGGGTCTGGGGACGGACTGGGTCCAACTTAGAAACCAGACCCGGTCCAGGACAGACTGGGTTTGACCTAGAAACCGGACTGGGTCCAGTATGAGGCCTCACGTGAATAAAATTTTGTTTTAAGGTTAACCTTACCAAAGATAATCCTGAATTACAGTGGCCACAGTGGAGAACTTTTAACCACCTGAGATAACCTTATCCCCTTACGAGGTGCCCTAGAGGAAAGGGGTCTCAGCCAGGCACTCACTATGAAGGGTAGAGGGAAAGTTATTCTTCCTCCTCGACAGTTTCTAGTGACCAGGATGAGACCTACTGGGACACCCCACTCACTCCGAATCCTGCAGACGGCATCCTGGGAAAACTGGCAGAAGCCTGGCAAAGGGTAAGAATTCTTACCAAGGTCAGCTCTCCAAAATCTGTGGAGCCTGGTCGAGAGAGGAAGGGAAAATTTCACCTTGTCCCTTCCTTTCCAAATTTACATTGGCTGGAAAACACATTGGTTATGGAGCCTTTCCCTCCCAGGGAGAGCTGTGAGATATAAATGTTTTACCTGGTCTTCTCTAGGATGCCCAGAGGCATCTCATGAAATACAAACTCCAGGGAAGTCATTCTTATCGGGAAAAAAGAAGTGGCAGCAGCAGCCATTTGGACATTGAGTGAATGAAAAATCTTAACACTTTTCTCCACTAGTATTAGTAAAATCTTTAGCCATCTGAGCAGGTAAACTTAACTTATTCTATCTGCCAGAAACACAATTTGAACCCAACCATTCTTTTATAAACTAGTGAATTTTGCATTATTGTATGTATCTCATGCCTAAAAAATTTAAACAAAAGCTAAAAGCCCTCTGCATCTGTCTGTATGTTTATGTATGTAGGTGATAAATATGTGATATTCTTCTACCTTTGGATGGTATAGCCAAAATTAATTTGTAAAGAGCTCTATTTAATAGGCTGAAAAAACAAACATTTATATAAATCAAGTGTATACTAAGAAATGTACAGACCAACCCAAGTGTTTTCCAAGTTCACGTGATCTAGCATAATCTTTGGTGAATGAAAGCTAGTTTAAGTCTGTTGGTTTAATTGAAACAGGCATGTCTTTAGAGTGATCAGTATTAAGTAGAATATTTTTATTCTACCAAGGTTAACTAAAGTCAAATACGCTCATGTAATCTCTGTTACATAATTTGTCAGCAAGAATGGTAACTTAAGATGATGGCTGGCTGTTCAATGTCTCATGAAATTTTCCGGAGTAAGCTAAACAATTGTTAAGAACAAGTAAATTAAGGAGATGTAAGATAAAAATTTATAAGTGTACTTTTCGGCAATAATCACGCCTTATGGTATATTTGCTTAAGAATAGTTTCCAAACTCTTTCTGGTAACTTAAAACCTTAAAGTTGGATGAGATAAGTTAAATGAAGGCTAGTCATTGAACATCTAGATCATTTCCAAGTAAGATAAAATACTGCAACATTAATTACTGAACATAGATTTATTCACTTTTGGCTTTCTTTGGCAGAGGATCTGAAGATATTTGGTTCTATCAGTAAGCATATTTTGTGCCACATTGAAAAATTATTAAGAGGAAGAATATACTTCTAGAAACTGTGAAAAGTATTTATAAATTTGCCAATCCACAGAATGCTAGTGTAACAAACAGTCCACA
>NW_021696916.1:1198-1399 GCF_005190385.1 Monodon monoceros | reverse complement strand
GTGATAGATATGTTAATTAGCTTAAGTGTAGTGATTATTTCACAATGTTTACATATATCAAAACAAAGCTGTACACTTTAAATATAAATAATTTTTATTTGTCAATTATGCCTTAGTAAAGCTGGAAAAAATAACAGAAAAAGGAAATGAGGTAAAGATATTTGGACAGTTAATTTGTCTACAAACTTTATTTATTTTTTT
>NW_021696916.1:0-1188 GCF_005190385.1 Monodon monoceros | reverse complement strand
GTTGGTTCTAGAAGCCAAGAAGTTTAACTCCAGTGGAGTCCCTTCAGTGGAGTCTGATCCACTGTTGTAGGGACATAACCCCCTCCGAGATCTACTTTCAATCATAGATCCCTCTGTAATTTTATTACAAGGGGCCTCCAGTCTTTGAGCCCGGGATGTTGGCGGTGGGTCAGAGCACCTTAACTAGCCACCAAAATTATTCAGAGAGTGGTTATGCGAGAATCTTCTAGATTTTAATGTGTAATATAGCTTAAAACAACTAACAAACCGAACTCAGAATCTACAGAGAAAATATCCAATCATAATGAGGATAAAGAAAGACAAAATCAGGAAAACGAAAGCTGAGAGAATTTCTGGCCAGTAGAATGGTATTAAAGGAAATACTAAAGGATGTTTTTCAGGCTGAAGGGAAACACCGCCCATTGGAACTCATGTATATACGAAATGAAAACAGAAATTGTTGTTATTAAAAAAAAACAACAGCATTTTTCCTGCTCTTAATTTAGTTGAAGAACAACTATCTGTATTAAGCCAAAATAATTACAGTATATGGTATAACTGTCCCAGGCAATACAAAATAAATAAATAGTGAGAAAAGAAATCAGTGAAATAAAAAAAAACTACTCAACATAAATACAATTAATAGAGACAAAAGTTGTTTTTCCTGAAAAAAGTTAATAAAATTGATAGACTCCTAACATGACTATTTAAGAAAAGGGAGAGACAGTGATCGTGATTACCAATATTAGGACGTAAAAGTATTTATTACCACAATCGTGAAGGATTGGAAGAAGAAGGCAGCCCAGGGCTTGTGTTGAACTGGAAATCAGAGTGGAGTTTGAGAAAAATCAAGTACTGACATTTCTGGTAAGACATTGATGGTGAAGTTATCCTTAGATTTGGCAACATGGGGTTTGGTGGGGTCCTCCAAAGACCACTTTTAATAGAGCGAGAGGAGTGATGCCAAACTGTAGTTGATTAGTTGAGTAGTGTTTAGGTGATCCTTTGAAAAAAAAATTATATGCAGATAGTTCCTTCAATAAGTTTGGCTGTGGAGTAGAAGAAGATACAGTCTACCTGGAAAGGAACATATAGTCAATATGAATTGTTTCCTTCTTTCTTTTCTTTAATCTTTTTTATTTAAAAGTAAACTAATGTTTACACAACAGCAAGGAAATTGGCCAGCAG
>NW_021696915.1:4699-12580 GCF_005190385.1 Monodon monoceros | reverse complement strand
CAGCCCGCGACCCTGCAGCCACCTACTGCCAAACCAGCCCAGAGGGGCGTGATCTCGGCTGGATCGCGGAAGCTAAGCAGGGTCGGGCCTGTTTGCTATTGCTGTTAGGGCTACTACTACTACTATCACAGTGCATGCCAAATACTACTACTATTACCAGTACTGCTGCTGCTGCTGCTACTACTGCTACTACTATTGCTACTAATAGTAGTCCAGTACATCGCAAATAATATTATAGTTACTACTACTACTGCTACTAGTATCAATATTAGTAGTCCAGTGTATGGCAAATCTACTAGTACTACACCTATTACTGCTAATGCTAATACTACTACTGGTCCACTGCAGGTCTAATATTCTGCTACTTCTACTTAGCCCGGGACTTCTACTGCTGCTGCTACCACTAATACTATTAGTACTACAACAAGCCCAGTGCATGGAGAATACTACTACTATTAACACTACTGCTGCTACTACTTCTACTGCTGCTACTACTACTGCTGCTGCTCCTAGAAGTACTACTAGCCCAGTGCATGCCAAATACTACTACTATTACCAGTACTGCTGTTACTACTACTACTCTTGCTACTAGTATTACTAGTAGCCCGGTGCATGGCAACTACTACTACTATAAAATGTACTGCTGCTGATGCTGCTACTACTGCTACTACTTATAGTCCAGTGCGTGGCAAATACTACTAGTATTACTACTAAGGCTGCTACTAATGCAGCTGCTGCTGCCACTACTACTGTGGTGGATACCACTACAACAGCTACTACTACTATCGAAATGGATGGCAAACCACTACTACTTATACCACTACCACTGCTTCTACTACTGCTACTGCTTTTAATTCTACTGATGCTGCTACTACTATGACTACTACTAGCCCAGGCATGGCAAATAATACTATTCTTGTTACTACTGCTGTTCCTGCTACTATTTCTACTAGTACAGCTACTACTTGTAGTCCAGTTCGTTGCAAATACTACTTCTATTACTACTACTGCTGCTGCTGCTGCTATGGCTACTACTAGTATTAATACTACTATCCCAGTGCATGGCAAATATACTACAACTACTGCTAGAGCTGCTACTGTTGCTACTACTACTGGCCCACTGCAGGGCAAATCTGCTGCTACTACTATTGCTGCTGCTGCCACTTCTACTTCTGCTGCTACCACTACTGCTATGACTTCTACTACTAGCCCAGTGCATGGCAAATACTACTACTTTTACCACTACTGCTGCTGCTGCTACTGTTGCTGCTAATATTACTACAGCTGATTCTAGTACTGCTAGGAGCCCAGTGCATGGCAAATACTACTACTATAAGAAGTACTGCTGCTGATGCTGCTACTAATGCTACTACATGTAGTCCAGTTCACAGCAAATACTACTAGCATTACTACTAAGGCTGATACTACTGCAGCTGCTGCTGCCACTACTACTGTGGCGGATACCACTACTACAGCTACTACTACTATCGCAATGCATGGCAAACTACTACTACAAATACCACTACCACTGCTTCTACTAATGCTACTGCTTCTAATTCTACTGTTACTGCTGCTAGCACTACTACTACTACTATCCCAGGCATGGCAAATTATACTACTCTTATTACTACTGCTGCTGCTGCTACTACGTCTACCAGTAGTTCTATTACTTGTAGTCCAGTACTTATTACTACTGCTGCTGCTGCTACTACGTCTACCAGTACTTCTATTACTTGTAGTCCAGTGCATGGCAAATACCACTTCTATTACTACTCCTGCTGCTGCTGCTAATACTGCTAGTACTAGCATTAATACTACTAACCCATTGCATGGCAAATCTACTACAACTATGGCTATTTCAGCAACTGCTACTACTCTTACAGGCCCACTGCAGGGTAAATCTGCTGCCACTTGTACTGCTGCTCTCACATCTACTGGTGCTGCTACCACTACTACTACTACTGCTACTAACCCAGTTCATGGTAAATGCTACTACTATTACCACTACTGCTGCGACTACTACTAATGCTGCTACTACTACTACTGCTGTGACTAGTACCACTACTAGCCCTGTGATTGCAAATACTAGTAGTGTGTATAGTAGTACTGCTGCTGCTACTTCTGCTACTACTTGTAGTACAGTGCATGGCAAACACTACTACTATTACCACAACTGCTACTACTACTGCTGCTGCTGCTGCGACTATCACTGCTTCTGCAGCTACTTCTACAACTGCTGCTAATTCTACTACTACTTCTAGTCCATTGCATGGCATATATTTCTACTATTAACACTACTGTTGCTGCTGCTACTTCTGCGACTACTCCAGCTACTACGAGTAGTCCAGGGAAGGACAACTACTACTACTCTTACTACAACTGCTGCTGCTGCTAATACAGCTACTACTAGTGTTAATACTACTAGCCCAGGGCATGGCAAATCTTCTACTACTACTGCTACTTCTGATACTGCTACTACTATTACTGGGCCACTGCGGGGCAAATCTGCTGCTACTACTATTGCTGCTGTTGCCACTTCTACTTCTGCTGCTACCACTAGTACTATGACTTCTACTACTAGCCCACTGCATGGCAAATACTATTATTTTACCACTACTTCTGCTGCTGCTGCTGCTAATATTACTACTGCTGCTACTAGTACTACTAGGAGCCCAGTGCATGGCAAATACTACTACTATAAGAAGTACTGCTGCTGCTGCTGCTGCTACTACTGCTACTACTACTATCAATACTAATAGCCCTGTGCATGGCAAATCTAATACTAGTACTGTTATTGCTGCTACTTCTACTACTACTACTCGCACCTTGCAGGGCAAATCTGCTCCAACTACTACTGCTGCTGCTGCCACTTCTACTGCTGCTGCCAGCACTACTAGTACTTCACGCCCAATGCATGGTAAATACTACTATCACTACTACTGCTGCTGCTGTTGCTACTTCTACTGCTGCTGCTACTACTGCTACTAATATTCGCCCAGTGCATGGCAAATACTACTACTATTAGTACTACTGCTGCTGCTTGTACTAATGCTACTACTACTGCTACTACCCCTGTGTATGGCAAATCTACTACTACTACTTCTATGGCTGCTACTAGAAGTACTGCCCCACTGCAGGACAAGTCTGCTGCTACTCTTACTGCTGCTGATGCCACTTCTATTGCTGGTGCTCACTCTACTACTGCTGCTACTACTAGTAGTCTAGTGCATGGCAAATACTACTATTACTACTACTTCTGCTGCTGCTACTACTGCTACCACTTGTATCAATACTACTAGCCTAGTGCATGGCAAATCTACTAGTACTACAACTATTAGTGCTAATGCTAATACTGCTACTTGCACATTGCAGGACTAATCTGCTGCTACTACTACTGATGTTGCTGCCAATTCTACTTCTGCTTCTACCAATACAACTACTACTCCGACTACCCGGGTGCATTTCAAATACTACCAATATTACCACTACTGCTGCTACTACTACTACTGATGCTATCATTACTGCTGCTGCTACTAGTACTATTACTAGCCCAGTCCATGCCAAATACAACTACTCTTACCACTGCTGCTACTGCTGCTACTATTACTGCTGTTGCTCTTACGACTACTTCTGCTACTACTACTGCTACTGCTTCTAAATCTACTGTTTCTGCTACTACTACTACTACTACTAGACCAGGGCATGGCAAATGATACTACTATTATTACTACTGCTGCTGCTGCTGCTACTACGGCTACTACTACTATCAATACTACTAGCCAGTGCATGGCAAATCTACTACTACTACTGCTATTGCTGCTACTTCCACTCCTACTACTGGCCAACTGCCAGGCAAATCTTCTACCACTTCTGCTGCTGCGATCACTAGTACTACTACAAATACTAGCCTATTGCATATCAAATACTACTAGTATTAACACTACTGCTGCTACTCCTCCCACTGCTGCTACGACTACTACTGCTGCTACTTTTTCTCTTAGGAGCACAGTGCATGGAATATAGTAACTCTATAACTACTCCTATGTCTGCAGTTTATATTAGTGCTACTAAAACTGCTACTCCTGGTAGACCAGTGCATGGCAAATACTACTACTACTACTTCTGCTGCTGCTGATACTACTGCTACTACTTCTACTAGTACTAGTAGTCCAGTGCATGGCAAATACTACAACTATTACTACTACTGCTACTGCTGATACTACTGCTACTACTACCATCAATACTACTAGCTCAGTGCATGGCAAATCTACTACTACTACTGCTCTTGCTGCTACTTCCACTCCTACTAATGGCCCACTGCCAGGCAAACCTTCTGCCACTTCTACTGCTGGTGCGACCACTAGTACTACTACAAATACTAGCCTATTGCATTGCAAATACGACTACTATTAACACTACTGCTGCTACTCCCACTACTGCTGCTACTCCTACTACTGCTGCTACTTGTTCCCTTAGTAGCTCAGTGCATGGAGAATACTACTTGTATAACTACTGCTGTGTCTACTGTTTCTATTACTGCTACCACTGCAGCTACTACTAGTAGACCATTGCATGGCAAATACTACTACTATTACTACTGCTGCTGCTGCTGATACTACTGCTACTACTTCTGCTAGTACTAGTAGTCCAGTGCATGGCAAATACTACTTCTATTATTACTACTGCTGCTACTGCTACTACTATCCATCCTACTAGCTCAGTGCATGGCAAATCTACTACTAGTACTTCTATTGCTACTACTGCTACTACTCCGAATGTCACACTGCAGGGCAACTCTGGTGCCACTACTACTGCTGCTGCGGTCAATTCTAATGCTGTTGCTCCTATTATTACTACTGCTACTACTAGTAGTCCAGTGCATGGCAAATACTACTACTATTACCACAACTGCTGCTACTACTACTGCTGCTGCTATTTCTACTACTACTACTAGTCCAGTGCATGGCAAACACTAGTGCTATTACTAATACTGCTGCTGCTGCTCCTCCTACTTCTACTATTACTGCTACTACTAGCAGTCCTTTGCATTGCAAATACTACTACTATTACTACTACTGCTGCTAGTACTGCTACTACAATGATCTATAATACTAACCCAGTGCATGGCAAATCTACTATTACTACTTCTATTGCGGCTACTGCTACTACTACTGCTAGACCAGTGCATGGCAGATACTACTACTATTACCACTATTGCTTCTACTTCTAGTACTGCTGCTTCTACTACGGCTGCTGCTTCTTCTACAGCTGCTGCTGCTGCTACTACTACTCATCCTAGCCCTGTTCGTGGAAAATACTGCTACTATTACTACTACTGATGGTGCTGCTACTACTGCCACTACTAATACCAATACTACTCGACCAGTGCATGGTAAATCTGCTACTACTATTGCTAGTGCTGCGACTGCTCCTACTAGTAGCAGCCCAGTGAATAGCAAATACTACTACTATTACCACTACTGCTGCTGCTATTACTACGGCAGCAACTAGTAGTGCTGCTGCTGCTGCTGCTACTACTACTATCTCCGTGCATGGCAAATACTTCTACTATTACTACTACTGCTGCTGCTGCTGCTACTACTACTACTACTCCTGCTACTGATAGTAGTGCAGTGCATGGCAAGTACTACTACTGTTTCTACTACTGCTGCTGCCACTTTTATTGCTGTCACTACTGCTACTACTAGTACTCCAGTGTATGGCAAATACTGCTTCTATTACTACTACTGCTGCCGTTGCTGCTACTGCTACTACTACTGCTACAACTTGCACCCAGTAAATTGCAAACATTACAACTATTACTTCTACTGCTGCTGCTGCTTCTACTGATACTACTGCTACTGCTTCTACTTCTCCTGCTGCTGCTTCTACTACTACCACTACTAGTCCCAGTGCAAGGTAAATAATACGATTATTACTACTACTGCTGCTTCTGCTAGTACTGCTGCTACTACTGGTAGTCCAGTGCATGAAAAATACTATTACTACTACTGCTGCAGCTGCTGCTACTACTGCTGCTAATACTGCTACTACTAGTGATCCAGTGCATGGCAAATACAACAAATATTACTACTACTGATGTTGCCTCTACTACTGCTAATACTACTATCAATGCTACTAGCCAGTGCATGGCAAATATACTACTACTGCTGCTATTGCTGCTACTTCCACTACTACTACTGGCCCACTGCTGGGCAAATCATCTGCCACTTCTACTGCTGCTGCTACAACTACTACTACTACTACTACTACTAGCCCATTGCATCTCAAATACTACTACTATTACCACTACTGCTGTTAGTCCTACTACTGCTGCTAGTCCTATTACAGCTGCTACTTGTACTATTACTATCCCAGTGCACGGAATGTACTACTAGTAAAGCTACTCCTACGTCTGCTTTTTCTACTACTGCTTCTGCTACCGCTACTACTAGTAGACCAGTGTGTGGCAAATACTACTACTATTACTACTACTGCTGCTGCTGCTACTACTGCTATTACTAGTAGTCCAGGGAATGGCAAATACTACTACTATCACTACTACTGCTGCTGCTGCTACTACTACTGCTCCTTCTACTGCAACTACTAGTAGTCCAGTCCTTGGCAAATACTACTACTATGACTATGACTGCTGCTAATGCTACCACTGCTACTACTACTAATCCTGTCCGTGGCAAATGCTACTATATTACTACTACTGCTGCAGCAGCGGCTACTGCTACTACTAATATCAATACTACGAGCCCAGTGCAGGGCAAATCTACCTCTACTGTTACTATTGCTGCTACTGCTACTACTACTTCTTACCCAGTGCATGGCAGATACTACTTCTATTACCACTGCTGCTGCTACCTCTACTGCTGCTGCAGCTACATCTACTGCTGCTGCTATTACTATTACTACTTCTACTACCAGCACAGTGCGTGGCAAATAGTACTAGTATTACTACTACCGCTGCTGCTGTTGCTATTACTTCTAGTACTACTGCTACTACTAGTAATCCAGTGTGTCGCAAATACTATTCATACTACTACTGCTGCTGTTGCTACTACTACTATCAATACTACTAGCCCAGTGCATGGCAAATATACTACTACTACTGCTATAGCTGCTACTGCTACTACTACTAGTGGCCCACTGCAGGGCAAATCTGCTGCTACTCTTACTGCTGCTTATGCCACTTCTATTCCTGGTGCTACCTCTACTACTGCTGCTACTACTAGTAGTCTAGTGCATGGCAAATACTACTATTACTACTACTTCTGCTGCTGCTACTACTAGTATCAATACTACTATCCCAGTGCATGGCAAATCTACTAGTACTACACCTATTAGTGCTAATGCTAATACTGCTACTTGCACACTGCAGGGCCAATCTGCTGCTACTACTACCGACGTTGCTGCTAATTCTACTTCTGCTGCTACCAATACAACTACTACTCCTAGTACCCCAGTGCATTTCAAATACTACCAATATTACCAGTACTGTTGCTACTACTACTGCTGCTGCTACTAGTACTATTACTAGCCCAGTCCATGCCAAATACTACTACTATTACCACTGCTGCTACTTCTGCTACTATTACTGCTGTTGCTCTTACGACTACTTCTGCTACTACTACTGCTACCGCTTCTAATTCTACTGTTGCTGCTACTACTACCATTACGACTACTACTAGCCCAGGGCATGGCAAATAATACTACTATTATTACTACTGCTGCTGCTGCTACTACTTCTACTAGTACTTCTATTACTTGTAGTCTGGTGCATGGGAAATACTACTTCTATTACTACTCCTGCTGCTGCTGCTAATACTGCTACTACTACTACCAATACTACTAGCTTAGTGCATGGGAAAT
>NW_021696915.1:2857-4599 GCF_005190385.1 Monodon monoceros | reverse complement strand
TACTGCTACTACTACTACCAATACTACTAGCTTAGTGCATGGGAAATCTGCTACTACTACTGCTGTATCTGCTACCGCTACGACTACTACTACTGGCCAGCTCCAGGGCAAATCTGCTGCTACTACTTCTGTTGCTGCTGCCACTTCTACTGCTGTTGCTACAACTACTACTACTGCTACTACTAGTAGTCCAGTGTATGGTAAATCCTAATACTACTAGTACTACTGCTGATGCAGCTTCTAGTGTTACTGCTACTACTGCTACTACTGCCAGTCCAGTGTATTGCAAATATAATTCTATTACTACTACTGCTGATGCTGCTACTACTGCTACTACTAATATCAATAGTACCAGCCAATTTCATGGCAAACCTACTACTACTATTGCTATTGCTGCTGCTGCTACTACTACTACTAACCCAGTGCATGGCAGATGCTACTACTATTACCACTACTGCTGCTGCTGCTGCTACTACTGCTGCTAATAGTAGTCCAGTGCGTGGCAAATACTACTAATATTACTACTACTGCCGCTGCTACTACTTCTACTACTACTATCAATATTACTAGCCCATTGCGAGGCAAATCTACTATTTCTACTTCTATTCCTAACACTTTTACTACTACTACTGGCCCAGTGCAGGGAAAATCTGCTGCTACTTCTAGTGCTGCCCCTGCCACTTCTATTGCTGCTGCTACAGCTACTACTATTACAACTATTGACTAGTGCATCAACCATACTACTACTATTAATATTACTGCTGCTTCTGGTGCTACTACTGCTACTACTATTTGTCCAGTAAATGGCAAATACTACTACTCTCACTACTACTTCTGATGCTGTTACTACTGCTACTACTACCATCAATACTACTAGCCCAATCTATTACTCCTACTGCTATTGCTGCTTCTTGTCCTACTACTACTGCCAACTGCAGTGCAAATTAGCTGCTACTACTACTGTTGCTGCTGTCACATCTACTGATGCTGATCCCACTACTACTACTACTACGACTAGTCCAGTGCATGGCAAATACTACTACAATTACCACTACTGGTTCTACTACAGCAGCTGCTATTTCTACTGCTGCTGCTACTACTAGTGTACTACTAGCCCAGTGCATGGCAAATGGTACTACTATTATTACTACTGCTGCTTCTGCTACTACTACTGCTAGTACTAGCAGTCCAGTGCATTTAAAATTCTACTACTATTTCTATTACTGCTGCTGCTACTACTGATGCTCCTACTACTGCTACTACTAGTAATCCAGCGCAGGGCAAATATTATTAATAGTAATACTGCTGCTGCTGCTACTACTACTATAAATACTACTAGCCCAGTGCATGTCAAATATACTACTAATACTGCTATTGCTGCTTCCGCTACTATTACTACTGGCCCACTGCAGGGCAAATCTTCTGCTACTACTACTGCTTCTGCTGTCCGTTCTACTGCTGCTGCTTCCACTACTACTACAACTTCTACTAGTAGCCCAGTGCATGGCCAATACTACTACTATTATGATTACTGCTGCTACTACTAGTACTGCTGATGCTAATTTTATTGCTGCTGCTACTACTACTACTATTAGTTCAGTGTATGTCAAATACTAGTACTATTACTACTACCGCAGCTGCTGCTACTTCTGATACTACTTCTGCTACTACAGGTAGTGCAGTGAATGGCAAATACTATTAATACTACTGCTCAGGCTGCTGCTACTACTGCTACTACTACT
>NW_021696915.1:0-2757 GCF_005190385.1 Monodon monoceros | reverse complement strand
CTGCTAATTCTACTGATGCTGCTGCTATATGTGCTGCTACTACTACTACTAGTCAATGCATGGCAAATACTACTACTATTACTGCTTCTGCTGCTACTACTTCTGCTACTACTGCTACTATTAGTAGTCCAGTGTATATCAAATACTACTAGTATCACCACGACTGCTGCTACTACTTCGACTGCTGCTGCTACTTCTCCTGCTGCTCGTATTACTACAGCTACTACTAGCCCAGTGCGTGGTAAATACTACTACTATTACTACCACTGCTGCTTCTGCAGCTACTAGTGCTACTACTATTGCTACTACTACAAGTCCAGTGCATTGCAAACACATTGCTATTACTAGTAGTGCATTGCACTTAAAATACTACTATAATTACTACGTCTGCTGCTACTACTGTTACTACCAGTAGTACAGTGCATGGTAAATACAACTACAATTAATACTAATGCTGCTGCTGCTACCACTGCTACTACTAGTAGTAAAGTGCATGGCAAATACAACTAATATTACTACAACTGCTGTTGCTACTACTGCTACTACTAATATGAATACCACTAGGCCAGAGCATGGCAAATCTACTACTACAATTGCTAGTGCTGCTACTGCTACTACTACTACTTACCCAGGGCGTGCCAAATACTACTACTGTTACCACTACTGCTGCTACTACTGCTGCTACTACTACTGCTACTGTTTCTAATTCTACTGCTTTTGCTACTACTACTACTACTACTACTACTACTATCCCAGGGCACAGCAAATAATACTATTATTATTTCTACTGCTGCTGCTGCTATTCTTGCTACTACTAGTATTAATACTACAGCCCAGTGCATGGCAAATCTACTAATACTACTGCTATTTCTGATTCTTCTACTACTACTGCTAGCCCACTGCAGGGCAAATCTGCTGCCGCTAGTACTACTGCTGCCACTTCTACTGCTGCTGCTACCACTACTACTACTACTACTAGCCTAGTTTATGGAAAATGCTACTACTATTACCACTACTGCTTCGACTACTACTAATGCGGCTACTACTACTGCTGCTGCTACTAATACCACTACTAGCCCAGTGCATGGTAAATACTAGTAGTGTAACTAGTAGTGCTGCTGCTGCTACTACTGCTACTACTTTTAGTACAGTGCATGGCAAATACTACTACTATAACCACAACTGCTAATACTACTACTACTGCTGCTGCTACTATTAATGCTGCTGCAGAAACTTCTACTCCTGCTTCTAAATCTACTAATTCTTCTACAATTCCAGTGCAAGGCAAATACTACTAATATTACTACTACTGCTGCTATTGCTACGACTGCTACTACTAGTATCAATACAACTAACCTAGTGCATGGGAAATCCACTAGTACTACAACTCTTAGTGCTAATTCTAGTACTACTACTGGCCCACTGCAGGAAAAGTCTACTGCTACTATTACTGCTGCTGATGCCACTTCTATTGCTGATGCTACCTCTACTACTACTGTTACTGCTAGTAGTCCATTGCACGGCAAATCAACTACTACTAATTCTATTGCTGCTACTGCTACTGCTACTACTTGCCCACTGCAGGGCAAATCTGGTGCTACTACTACTGCTGCTGTGGCCAATTCTACTGCCGCAACTTCCACTAAAATTACTACTAGCCCAGTGCATGGCAAATACTAATTCTATTACCACTACTGCTGCTACTTCTACTGCTGCTGCTGCTGCATCTACTTCTGCTGCTAGTACTACTATTACTGCTACTACCACGATCCTAGTGCATGGCAAATACTACTACTATTACCACAACTGCTGCTACTACTACTACTGCTGCTGCCACATCTACAGCTGCTGCTATTACTACTACTACTACTACCAGCACAGTGCATGTCACATAGTACTAGCATTACTACTACTGCTGCTGCTGCTATTACTTCTACTACTGCTGCTACTACTAGTAATCCAGTGCATCGCAAGTACTATTCATACTACTACGGTTGCTGTTGCTACTACTACTATCAATACCACTACACCAGTTCATGGCAAATATACTACTACTACTTCTATAGCTGCTACTGCTACTACTACTACTGGCCCACTGCAGGGCAAAACTTCTGCTACTACTATTGCTGCTGCTGGCACTTCTAATTCTGCTGCTACCACTACTACTATGACTTCTACTACTAGCCCAGTGCATGGGAAATACTACTACATTTACCCCTACTGCTGCTACTACTACTACTGCTGCTGCTGCTACTACTGCTAATATTAGTTCAGTGCATGGTAAATACTACTACTATTACTACTTCCGCTGCTGCTGCTACTACTACTGCTACTACAAGTAGTGCAGTGCCTGGCAAATAGTTTTACTACTACTGCTGCTGCTACTACTGCTACTACTACTGCTACTACTACTAGTACTGTTGCTGATCATTCTACTGCTGCTGCTGCTACATATACTGCTACTACTACTAGTACTATTGCTGATAATTCTACTGCTGCTGCTACAACTACTACTAGTCCAGTGAATGGTAGTACTACTGCTATTACTACTACTACTGCTTTAGCTGCTGGTACTGCTACTGCTAGTATTAATAACATTAGCACACTGTATGGCATGTCTATTAGCACTACACCTATTAGTGCTAATGCTATTACTACTACTGGCCCACTGCAGGTCAAAGCTTCTGCTACTTCTACTGCTGCTGCTGCCAGTTCTACTGCTGCTGCTACCACTACTACTACGACTACTACTAGCTC
>NW_021696914.1:0-2338 GCF_005190385.1 Monodon monoceros | reverse complement strand
CACTAAGTGCTTGTTTTTCTTCGAGGAACGACTCCTGGCTGTGCTACCGTCAGCTCTGTGCCGTGCACTGCGGTTATCAACTTTCCTCAGATCAAGAGTAGCGGGTACGTCTGACCTCCGCTGGTTTTTCTACGTTATTTTGCAAAGTAAGAATTTGTGGAAGAGATGAAAAATTATGGTTCAAGGGAGGACCTTCACTAACACCTGTTCTACCTGGCAGATTTTAAGGTGGATTCTTAACCACGGCACCACCAGGGGAGCCCTACACAACCTTTTTTAGAGGGCAGTATAACAGTGCCTCACATTTCAGTGGACCCACCCTTGGACCGAAAAATCCGGAATGGGTCCCGCTCAAATGATGGCACACGTGCACAATAATTTAGGTGCTTGGATGTGCACCGCAGCATTGTTTAGAGTGGAGAAAAATCAAGTAACTAAAGTGTTCATACAGTAGAGGAATGGTGAAAAAAATTATGGTACATTTATCTCATGAATACAGTGTAACAATTTAAAAACTGAGGTAAATCTCTATGTATCGACATGGAAAGACTTCTAAGACGTGTGATTAAGTGATTAACCCGAAGCCCCACAGTGCAATAAACAGCATTTACTACTGCTTTTTAAAACCACACAGTATGGCTGAGTGGATGGATGAATGGATCCATGGATGAGCATATAGCTGTGTGGACAAAGGTCAGGAAGGGTAGAGCATATACATGATTCGTACCAGTGGCTGTTGCTGGGAAAGGGGCTATGGTTGGGAGCAGGGTTTGTTGGGGGGACTTCCATCAGGGGGGAGAACAGATCCCTCTGTATGTATGACTATCTTGCAGTACGCACTGTGGGGCAACAGGACGATAGCGTGCTGCTGGGAAGGGATTCCTGGCACTACTCCTCTCTGCCTGGGTTCTGTACCTGCCAGTGTCCAGCTAGCTGCTCTGCTAGTGGCCTTTGCTGTTCATTTCTTTCTAAATGTCCTTTCTTTTTTCTTCCCTGCCTCTGCCTGGCACAACCCAACCCTCCTCAGGCTTGGCATTTATCCCAGATCAATACATTACCAGCTAGCTTTCCTTCTATAGCATTCAAACAAATAAAACCCTACAAATCTAAAATAATAATAAACAACATTTATTTCTCTCTCATCTACACCTTGGGCGGCTGATCTTGTTGCACTCTGTAAGGTTCCCTCATGCATCTGGGGATTCTGCTCCAGGCTGGGCTCAGCAGAGGTACCTTAACTGGTGCAGTTCCGCCTCACATCTTTCTCATCCTCGCCTTAGGACCAACAGGCCAGCTCAGTGATGCTAGAAGCATCTTCTTGTGTCTCTCCAGAGATTTGCCCATTTTATATAACTTGTTGAAGTGATGTACTTAGAGCGTTTTACAGGTTTCCCTTATTATCCTTTTACCTAGAGCATTTTATAGTATTCCCTTATTATCCTTTTAGTGGCTGTACACTAAAAGGGTGATGTTGGGGATGATGTCCCCTCTTTGATTCCTGACATTTTTAACTTGTATCTTTCTTGTTTTGTTTTTCTTGAATATTTTATTGATTTTTTTTCAATGAAACGGCTTTTGGCTTTACTGATTATTCTCTGACTCTTTCTGGATTTCATTCATTTCTGCTGTTATCCTGTTTCCTTCCTTATAGTTGCTATGGGTTTAATTTGTTCTTTTTCTGGTTTCTTAAGGTAGAACTCAGGTCATTGATTATTTTATCATTCAATTAAAAACATTGTCTAGTTTCCTTTGGGATTTCTTCTTTGACTGGTGGGTTGTTTATAAGAGTGTTGTTCAATTTCCATATATTTGGATTTCCCAGTTGTCCTGTTAATGATTGCAAGTTTAATTCTGTTATGGTACAAGAAATACTTTGTATGATTTAGATGTTTAAACTTTTTTTGCTTTTTAAATGTTTCATGGCTTTTCATATAGATAAGAATATGGTACATCTTGGTGACTGTTCCATGTGTCCTTGGGAAGAATGTGTATTCTCTTATTGTTAAGTAGAGTATTCTCTAAATATCAATTAGGTCAAGTCGGTTTGTACTTTTGTTCAGGTCTTTTATATTCTTACTTTCTCTGTACTTGTACCATCTGTTACTGAGAGAGATGTGTCGCCAGAGATTTGTCTATCTGTTCTTTCAGTTCTCCGTTTTGTTTCATGTATTTAGAAGCTCTCTTCTAAGGTGCACATACATTTAGGATAGTTGTATTCTTAGATAATTGACTTCTTTGTCATTATGTAATATTCTTGACTATCCCTAGAGATATTCCTTGTTCTGATGTCTACTCTGTCTGAGATTAATACAGCACTCTAGCTGTTTTTTTGTTTTTT
>NW_021696913.1:0-1908 GCF_005190385.1 Monodon monoceros | reverse complement strand
GAGTCCTAACCACTGGACTGCCAGGGAATTCCCACAAGTGTGTAATTTTTTAAAGCTCCCAGATGGTTTTGTTGCAGCCAGTCTGATGCCAGTTTATAAGGTTTCATTTGTGATCAGTGTCCTAGACCGAGATGGTCATCAAAGATCAGGGAGTAGGGCTTCCCTGGTGGCGCAGTGGTTGAGAGTCCGCCTTCCGATGCAGGGGACACGGGTTCGTGACCCGGTCCGGGAAGATCTCAGATGCCGCGGAGCGGCTGGGCCCGTGAGCCATGGCCGCTGAGCCTGTGCGTCCAGAGCCTGTGCTCCCCAACAGGAGAGGCCACAACAGTGAGAGGCCCGCGTAACGCAAAAAAAAAAAAAGAAAAAAAAAAAAAGGAAGGTAAGATTTTTTGAGTTAAAAATTTTTAAGACTTTTAAAATTGATTTTTATTGGAGTATAGTAGATTTACAATGTTGTGTTAGTTTCTGCTGTACAGCAGAGTGAATCAGTTATACATGTACATATATCCACTCTTTTTTAGATTCTATTCCCATGTAACTCATTACACTCTTTTTTAGATTCTATTCCCATGTAGGTATTCAGTAGAGTTCCCTGTGCTATACAGTAGGTTCTTATTAGTTATCTATTGTATATATAGTAGTGTTATATGTCAATCCCAATCTTCCAATTTATCCCTCCTCCCCATTTCCCCCTTGGTAACCATAAGTTTCTTTTCTACATCTGTGATTCTACTTCTGTTTTGTAAATAGGTTCATTTGTACCATTTTTTTTAGATTGAACATATAAGCAATATCATATATTTGTCTTTCTCTGTCTGACTTACTTCACTCAGTATGACAATCTCTAGGTCCATCCATGTTGCTGCAAATGGCATTATTTCATTCATTTTTATGGCTGAGTAACGTTCCATTGTATATATGTACCACATCTTCTTTATCCATTCCTCCATTGGTGAACTTTTAGGTTGCTTCCGTGTCCTGGCTATTGTAAATAGAGCTGCAATGAACACTGGGGTGCATATGTCTTCTTGATTTATGGTGTTCTCTGGATATATGCCCAGAAGTGAGATTGCTGGATCATATGATAGTTTTAGTTTTTTAAGGAACCTCCATACTGTTCTCCATAGTAGCTGTATCAATTTACATTCCCACCAGCAGTGTAGGAGGGTTCCCTTTTCTCCACACCCTCACCAGCATTTATTGTTTGTAGATTTTTGGATGAAGGCCATTCTGGTCAGTGTGAGGTGATACCTCATTGTAGTTTTTGTTTTGTTTTGTTTTGTTTTTTGCGGTACATGGGCCCCTCACTGTTGTGGCCTCCCCCATTGTGGAGCACAGGCTCCGGACGCACAGGCTCAGCGGCCATGGCTCACAGGCCCAGCCGCTCCACGGCACGTGGGATCTTCCCGGACCGGGGCACGAACCTGTGTCCCCTGCATCGGCAGGCGGACTCTCAACCACTGCCCCACCAGGGAAGCCCCCCTCATTGTAGTTTTGATCTGCATTTCCCTAATAATTAATGATGTTGAGCATCTTTTCATGTGCCTCTTGGCCATGTGTATGTCTTCTTTGGAGAAATGTCTATTGAGATCTTCCACCCATTTTTTTGACTGGGTTGTTTGGTTTTTTGACATTGAGCTGCATGAGCTGTTTGTATGTATTGGAGATTAAGCCCTTGTTTGTGCATTCATTGGCAAATATTTTCTCCCATTCTGTGGCTTGTCTTTTCATTTTGTTTATGGTTTCCTTTGCTGTACAAAAGCTTTTAAGTTTCATTAGGTCCCACTTGTACATTTTTGGTTTTATTTTCATTACTCTAGGAGGTGGACCAAAAAAGATCTTGCTGTGATTTATGTCAGAGAGTGTTCTGCCTATGTTTTCCTCTAAGAGTTTTATATTATTTGGTCT
>NW_021696912.1:0-1680 GCF_005190385.1 Monodon monoceros | reverse complement strand
AGAAGTTGTGGTACGTACGTACAATGGAATATCACTCAGCAATGAAACCTATGTCATCAGGCCCGTAGCGGCATAATGAGTGGATTCAGGTACGATGATTCTACGTGAAATAGGTCACAAAGAAATAGAAACATCAAAAGATATCACTAATACACGGAATGTAAACTTGGCTACACATGAATTGAATTACAAAACAGAGCAGGGTCTCAAATTTAGAAAACCAACTTATGCTTGCTTTTTGGGAAAGGTGAGTTGGGGTTCTGCATAAAAACAAAGATTGAAATTCGCACAGATACCGTTCCATAGGCCAAATAAGTAATAGACAGGACCTACGCCTTGCTCAACGAAATGGACTCAACACCCATATTCAACGCCTAGGAATATACCTGCCTAGTAAGTATCTTAAAACCCATGGATTTATATGTCTCCGTAAGAGAATCAAGTGCGTGTTCAGTGCCTTAAACGCAGCAGTGAAAATCCGATAAATCCAATTATCAAAATAAATTTCAAAAACAAAACTCAATGACAGTGAAATACAGAGCAATTCTTAAATAATTCATTCAGGGCTTCTGATGCAACCTGGGTTTACCACTTCTACACACAGAGCTGGGGAGTCATAAGGTCGGACACTTTGGCCTGATAGTATTGGTGAGGTTCGGTGAGCAAATTCAGACCCTTTGAAGTCATACTGCATGGTACCCATTCCATGCGTCCCAAATCTCCAGGTTGAAGGGATTCTTCCTTCCGCTAAATCATGTATGGGAAAACCAGAGTATGGTCCACCATGTGATTGGGAAACGATTTCAAATGCATCTCAGTTTTCGTTCCTTTAAATATATTCAGGAAACAACGCATATGCCCTTTTTGGCCAACCAAGCAAGCCTGTCAAGGAAATCTGCACTACAATGGAGTCTCACTGCCACAAGGTCAAAAGGGTCATCTGAAATATGTGTAAAATCCAGAAAGGCAGGACAGGCCATGGAGAAGAGGGAGCATTGTTATGCTGATGGGCGGGATGTGAATTGCCAACAGCCACTCTGGAGAGTGTATGGTGTTTCCTGAAACACGTAAGAAACAAAGCAACACAGCCTATGGCACTTCCATTTATGGTCCTATAGCTTAGGGAAATTAAAATCAAAACCACACAGCCACCCCAAAGTTTGGAACGGCTCTGTTTACAAGAACATCGTCTACGGTACAAGTTAAATATGCCAGAGAGCGAAAAATGGATAAAGAAGTTGTGGTACGTACGTACAATGGAATATCACTCAGCAATGAAATCTATGTCATCAGGCCCGTAGGGGCATAATGAGTGGATTCAGGTACGATGATTCTACGTGAAATAAGTCACACAGAAAAAGAAACATCATAAGTTATCACTAATACACGGAATGTAAACTTGGCTACATATGAACTGAATTACAAAACAGAACAGGGTCTTAAATTTAGAAAACCAACTTATGCTTGCTTTTTGGGAAAGGTGAGTTGGGGTGCTGCGTAAAAACAGAGATTGAAATTCGCACAGAAACCGTTCCATAAGCCAAATATGTAATAGACAAGACCTACTCCTTGCTCTACGAAATGGACTCAACACCCCATATTCAACGCCTAGGAATATACCTGCCTAGTAAGTATCTTAAAACCCATGGATTTATATGTCTCCGTAAGAGAATCAAGCGT
>NW_021696911.1:3093-7011 GCF_005190385.1 Monodon monoceros | reverse complement strand
CATACCACTGACTAAGGACCTGTATCCAGACTAGATAAAGAACTCCTTCAAGCCTATAATAAAAATAAAATCCAAAAATTTTAATGGGCAAAAGATTAGAACAGACACTTCATAAAGGAAGATATATGAATGGCCAATAGCACGTCAAAAATATTGTTAGTCATCAGGGAAATGTAAGTTGAAACTATAATGAGATCCACTATACACCCACCAGAATGGCTAAAATTAAAAAGACTGACAACATTAAATGTTGGCAAGCATGTGGAGCAACTGGAACCATCATACATTGTTTGTGGAAATGTGAAATGGTCCAATCACTTTAGGGGAAAAGTCTGCCAGTTTCTTTTAAAAGAAAAAATAGCACCCAACAATTTTCTCTTAGGCGTCTATTCCAGAGATAAAACAACACAAATCCCAAAAAGAGATTTGTACAAAATATTCACGGCAGTTTTATTCATAATAGCCAAAAACTGGAAACACACCAGATGGATGTCCATTAACAAATGGATAAACAAACTCTGGTACATTCATACAATAGATTATTACTCATCAATAAAAAGGAAAAAAACAAACAAACAACTACTGATACATGGAACGACATAGATGAATCTCAAAAACATGCTGAGTGAAGAGAGCCTTATCCAGACAAGTACGCATTATACGAATTCATTTATATGAAGTTCTAGAACAGGCAAAAACAATCTGGTGAAAAAAATAATCAAAACAGTGGTTGCCTGTGGTAGGGGTGTACTGACTGGGGAGAGGCAAAAAAAGGAAGCCTTTTGGGGTGATGGAAATGTCTGTACCCTAAAAGACACGCGATGTGGGTGTACGTATTTGTCAGAGCTCATCAAAAGGCAACCTAAGATTGTGCATTTCACTATATGTAAATTTTACCTTAAAAACTAAATAAACAGTTCATAATATGCGTTCCTAAATATTTAGGAGTGACATGGACTGTTATCTGCAATTCACTATGAAATGCATACAAAGCTAAGATCGATTGATGAATAGATACATGAATGGATATGTGATCGGGCAAATAGGGCAAAATGTTAAAGGGATGGGTATAAGGACGTAAGGTACAATTCTTTCCACTTTTCTTTATGTTTGAAATTATTCCTAATATAACGTTGGGAAAAAAAGAAAATTGTGGAACACAGCTTAAGCAGTATCGAAGGGGAATTTTATCGCTCGAATGCATTTAACAGAAAACAAGAAAACTTAAAAATAAATGCACTAAGCATTTGTGCTCCCGTCCTTCCTAAGCAACACACCCAGATTTTACCACTGGCAGGAAAGTACTGAATAAAAGACCACCCGTCCCAGCCCCCTTTGCACATGGAGTTGGCCAGTGAGATGTTACCAGAAGTGGTTGGGTGGAACTTCCAAGAAAGCTCCTTAAGAGGCCGACAGCTCTTCTGTTGACTCCTTGCCTGGAGTCCAGAAGTCCTGTTGCTTTCTACTCCTGCACCCTCCATTGCTCCGATCCAGCTGCTTCCCTATATTCCTCAAGCCCAGGGCCAGCCCACCAAGCTCTGGGGGCAGTCAACGATGATGACAAAATAAATTGAATTAAAAAAAAAAAATACATCCAGGTGGTGGAAAATATTTAAACCTCTTTTAGTCGTTAGCAAACCAACGACGTGAGCTTCCAGAGTCGAAAGGCTCCTCTTAAAGTAGACTCTTCCCATGGCAGCACCAGTATCCGGACCCGGGGCCTGGCCAGGGCGATGGCTCTTCGTGAGGGATGCAGGCACCACCCAAGTGAAGAGGCTTCCTGCCTCACTCTGGAGTAATAACAAAGCAGATACCTTGAACCACGGGTTCTCATAAATCTTGTTTGGGGGGGAAAAAAACCCTTTCAATTCCCAGCGGAAATATGCAAAACAGCCTCCACACTGTAAATCTTCCTTTTCAGTTCTAAGGAGATAAGTCGGACCTATTAACCTTTCATGCTATTTTCAACTTCATTATCTGAGCTGACACAACGAGGGAGCGGTGACGGCTCTTTCTGGCAGAGTGCATGTAAATCGCTTTCTCAAAGGAAATTACTTCTCCGGCCTGAATGTTATTAATCTAAATTCTCCGTTAGTCAAATTGTTGCCCATAATAAACATGGTACAGGTTGTGATACCTACTGAGTGTGGCAACGTAGTGGCTGCCACATTCATCCCATGGAACTGACCCCTGGGGGGAGGCCCGTCCCAGAGGGCTCCCGATGCATGGGGCCCCTGATGGTGGGAGGTGGGAGGTGGCTCTCCCGTGGAGTGGTCCTCAGCTCTGCTCCGGTGCCCAAGGCACCTCCATCCCTCCTGTCCCCCTGCCCCTCCTGCTTCATCAGAAGGGAAAGCAACTCCTGGCCTAGGGGACGGCTTCTGTTGGCCTCCCACACTGGAAGAGCATCTTTAGGAAAACTACCAGGAGGAGGCTTGAGTCACCTGCCGAGAATGAGCTCCGTCTAGACTCTGTCTGCCCGATGCTTCAAAGACCAGGTCTCCCTGATGCCCCTGGCAGCCAGCCAGATCATCCACCAGCTGACACCGGGGTTATGGGTAAAACTCTTCACAATACCACTTAAGTCACATTCTGCTCAGCGCCAAAGTCTTTGCAAATCACCCTATCTTCAGAACCTGGGGCGCGAGGAGGGAGTTGGCTAATCTGCATGTGGCCCAACCCTACCCACTGGCCAGGCCCCGAAGAACCCTTCACATAAAGATACTCATTTCCGACAAGGCAATCTTAAAGATGGAGAAAGCCGGCTGCCATGAAGCAGGGTGGGGGAGTACAAAGAGCTTTTTTTTTGGTTTCTACCAGGGTTCTTTCCAGGGTAATCACAAGAAGTTTAGGATCCAATCGGGGACTTGTAGTTCATTAAATGAATTTCCATCTGTGTCTCCACCACCTAAGAGGTGTTGCTTGGTACAATACTCGGGTTTTTATTGTATGTTGAGTCAGATGTTAATTTGCAGCGTGCAGCATGGGAAGGATCATTTCAGTAGTGCCTGATTATGCAGAATGAGACTGGGGTTTCATTAGGTTTGGTGCCTGAGCTCCTTAACGCTTGATGGGGTGCCAGGATGCAGGAGGGAGCCCTGAACAGGGAAGGAAGCCCAGCACCAGCTCTCAGAGCATCCTGGGCCCTCTCCCAGCAGGGCCATCCAGCCCAGCACAGCCATGCCACCCCTCCACCGCAGAGGGGCCCTCTCTGAGCCCCTGCCTGTGCACCCACTCCCACTCCCCCAAGCCTGCACGGCCCAGTGATGGCCACTAGGAGAACTCTAACAGGAAGGCAGAACTCGTGAGAGATGAGATTCTAGATTCCAAGCATGTCCTAGGCCTGCTGATTTTAGTTAAGGGATAATGTTCCCGGGAGGAGGGATGGGAGGCAAAGCAACATCTGCTGATGGTTCAGTACCAGAGTCAAACAGAGCCAGCCGAGCTCCGCAGAGTTACAGGAGGAGATCAAAGGTTCCAGAAGCCAGCCCTCGCCACGGATGATGCTCGCCAGGGACCACGAGGCTGCGGTGGGTAACACATGGCACAGGCCGGGAATGGAGGAGGGAAGGAAGGAGACACAGGGAGGAAGGGAAACCTGGATTCCCGGAACCAAGGGCAAGGCGGCCCCTTTTCACATCACCCTATGGGATGTGGTCCCGTGCACCCTTCGTTGCGTCTGATAGCAAAGAATAACTGCAGGTTATCCAAGGGGAGAAAGGAAGAGCAGGGGACTCTGTAAACACCCCCGCTTGTCCACAGCCGAGTTACTGTTCTGCTCAGACCTACCTTCCTCCAGCCATTGCACCTGAAGGCCAGCTCACCTGTATGGTCACAGAGGTCCTCCAGCCATTGCACCTGAAGGCCAGCTCACCTGTATGGTCACAGGGGTCCTCCAGCTATTGCACCTGAAGGCCAGCT
>NW_021696911.1:0-2993 GCF_005190385.1 Monodon monoceros | reverse complement strand
CCTGCCTGTATGGTCACAGGGGTCCTCCAGCTATTGCACCTGAAGGCCAGCTCGCCGCCTGTATGGTCACAGGGGTCCTCCAGCCATTGCACCTGAAGGCCAGCTACCTGCCTGTATGGCCACAGGGGTCCTCCACCTGGGTTGAACATTAGAATCTTCAGGGCACCTGAGTACCACCTCAGACCATGTAAAATAAAATCTCTGAGGTCCCCTGGCACAAGTGTTCTTAAAAGTTTCCCCAAGTGATGATAACGTGCAGACAGGGATGAGAAGGCCTGGATCAGATCACCTTTGAGAAGTTTGCCAAAATTCTCATCCTAAGTCAGAGGCACACAGAGGAGCATTGGAGTGAACTGACCCCAGGGGTCTCATATGCCACCGGGGGCCCAATCAAATCAGAGAATCTGCCCAAGAGTTTATAAGCTATTGGCCCCCAAGTCACCAAGGGTCTGTGTCCTGAAAGCAAGCAGCAAAGGGAGCTTGGGTTGAAAACTCATCCCCGCTGCTCCAAAGGCTGGGGGGCTTTCTCCCTGCATTAACTCCCATCCTCAGTGTTTTTCTAACCCACTTTGCGCCAGGTACAGACAATATACCAGGAACCACCTTCTTGGAGACCTGAAGACTTGCAGACTCTTCCAGGAAGCCTCCCCTGATTGATGAGGTAACCACGGGTGGCCTTTGTCCACGTGCCCCCGCACTCACTCTCATGCTTTGTGTGCAACCACTGACAACTGTTAGAAAATGACGCAAGAACACTGTCCTTTCCTCCACTTTCTCTCTCATTAGGTTATAAATCCCTCCAGGGCAGGCACTGTGGTACCTAAGTCCTTTATAAAACGCTCAGCCCCTCCCAGGACAAGACTGTCCACGTGGGCAGTCAGCCCACCCTGACCCTGACCCTGACCCTGACCCTGACCAGAGTCCACTTCCCCCTCTCTGGGATCCAGTCTGCCCAGCAACACCTCCCTCCAAAACTCCCTCTGTCACATCTGGGCTGTGTTCCCTGCCTCAGCTGGGGACAAAAGGCTGTTTGACCCTTGCCATAAGGAGATCTAAACTTTCCATCAAACGACCATCCCCTGATGCTGAAAGGACCCCCACCCCACCCGTCAACTCAAGTGCCTGAGCAGGGATCGTCCCGTGAGGAGGGTGCCCTGCGGGGTGGGGTGTGGAAGCAGAGCCCAGGCCTCTCCTGACCTGCTCCCCTGGACCCTGCATCCTCTTGAGAGCTACCCTCGGATGCCAACAGGGAAATGCAGAGAAAGTCCCAGGGCGGCTGGACCCAGCAGCCACCCCTTACAAGTCTGAAAGTGCAAAGCCTGTGTTTCCAGAATGTTCTCCCATCCCGGAAGGACGAAGGGCAGCCCAGGAAGAGTTAATCCTTCCATAGTCATAGGTTAAAAGATGAAGCTCTTGCCCACACAGGTGCAGAGGACACCCGGCTCACAATAAATCTGAGAGTCCAGAGGCCCCTCTCCTCATTTGTTAGCCAGCGATGTGTGAAAATGTTAATGAAGGGAGTTATAATCTATGAGAATTTCACTATTAAAATGTAGTTCACGTCTGAAGGCTTCTGCTTGCACGTGGCCCACTGTACATCAATCCTACCCGAGCGCTGCTAATGATAGACGTAATTGCCTCACTCTGTCTAGCCACATTCACCCTGGCAATTCTAAGATTTGCTACAACTGTTATTGTAGAAATGATTTTCATGCTATTAACTTTGAGTTTTATTATATGTGTTCTTAAGAGGAAATAAATGCAGAGAGATTGTAAGTGTATATCGGGCCTCCGATGAAAGTATTTTTGAAAAATACAATGTAATGACAAGAAGCACTGAAGTAGGGTGATATAATGGTTCCTTCCCTTATTGAAACCGAAATTAGATTCTGCATTATAAAAGTGTATAAAGAGGTTTCTTTCTTTTCGTGGAGAAAATTTCTGTTCTGAAATGGCAGCATGTTGCCTGATGCAAAACTCAATTGAGGGGAAGGGCAGGGCTGGTCTGAAGAAGCCGGACACTGCCTGCTTCCTGTTCCATGGTGACTGTATGACACACCCCAGGGCAAAGCCACAAAGCCTTTACTTGGGGACCACTGTGGCTACAGCCGCAGTTCTCTTCCCAAAACCAGGCCAGGCCCGGCTGGGCTGACCTTCTCAGCTCTGCAGCTCAGCCTCACTCTCCCTGTGCTCCAAACAGGCAGGTTTCCCGGGCTCGCAGCTGAGGGGAGAGCCTCACAATTAGTGCAGGCTTCCAGGCCTGGGATCTCACAGGCAACCGGCCAGGCAGTCATCAAATGGGATGTAAGAACTTTAGCCAAAACTGGAAATAAGATCCACAGGACAGTCTATGATCTCCTTCTCTGTGAAGGGAACCCGGTA
This sequence comes from Monodon monoceros, assembly GCF_005190385.1. Taxonomy (NCBI): domain Eukaryota; kingdom Metazoa; phylum Chordata; class Mammalia; order Artiodactyla; family Monodontidae; genus Monodon; species Monodon monoceros. The sequence goes on along the minus strand of NW_021696911.1, from coordinate 611 downwards.
CCACAGGGCTGTGCCCCAGCGGTCCACACATGTGACCCTGCCCCACCCCCAGCAATAGATGACTCCAGACTCTCTTCTCCAGGAATCTGGGATTGGATTTGAGGGGCTGCCAGTTGCCTCTCTGTGTGGCTGGCCTGATAGTGTATGAATACAGGACTGAGGGTATCAGTGTCCTGCCATGGAACTGAGGACAGAACCAAGCCAGTATGCCGAGAGACAAAACAAAGCAATGTGTAGAGAGGCACGAAATGGAGAGAGAGAGTGTCTGGATGGCCTTCCAATCCCCTGCTCCAGTTTCTAACTAAGCCTACTTCCCCCCGTGAGATATTCCTATGCCCTCACAATAAGTTCCCTTTTTCTCAAGCTGGCTTGACTTTTCTTCTGTACTGTGTGACCAAGAGTCAGAATATAGTTGGCTAATGTAGGATGGGTTTAGAGACATTTTGAGATGCTTAGCTTAATGTTTATGGAATGCCCCAGAAGTACTTGGTATTGCCATCTATCTATCCATCCATCCATCCACCCATCATTCCCCCATCCATCCATGCATCCATCCATCCATCTACCCATCCATCTATCCTTCCATCTACCCAATCATCCACCCATCTATC
>NW_021696910.1:0-1234 GCF_005190385.1 Monodon monoceros | reverse complement strand
TAACCCTAAGCCTAACCCGTACCCTAACACGTACGCTCACCCTAAACTGTTGTCGTACCCTAACCTCTACCCTAAACCGTCCCCGTCCCCTAACCCTAAACCTAACCCTAACCCTAACCCTTACCCGAAGCCTTACACTATCCCGTCCCCTAATCCTATTCGTACTCTAACACTAAACCGTACCCTAAAACGTACGCTCACCCAAAACCGTTGTCGTACCCTAACCTGTACCCTAGACCGTCCTCGTCCGCTAACCCTAACCCTAACCCTAACCCTAACATTTAACCGAATCCTTACCCTATCCAGTCCCCTCATCCTAACCCGTACGCTAACACTAAAACGTACCTAAACACATAAGCTCACCCTAAACCGTTGTCCTACCCTAACCTGTACACTAAACCGTCCCCATCCCCTAACCCTAACCATAACCCTAACCCTTACCCGAAGCCTTACCCTAACCCGTCCCCTAATCCTAACACGTACGCTAACACTAACCTGTTCCCTAACACGTACGCTCACCCTAAGCCGTTACCGTACCCTAACCTGTACTCTAAACTGTCGCCGTCCCCTATCCCTAACCCTAACCCGAAGTCTTACCCTAACCCGTCCCCAAATCCTAAACCGTACGCTAACACTAACCCGTACCCTAACATGTACGCTCACCCTAAACCGTTGTCGTACACTAACCTGTAACCTTAACCGTCCCCGTCCCCTAACCATAACCCTAACCCTAACACTAAAACTTACCCGAAGCCGTAACCTAAACCGTCCCCTAATCCTAATCCGTACGCTAACACTAACCCGTACCCTAACACGTACGCTCACCCTAAACCGTTGTCGTACAGTAACCTGTACCCTAAACAGTCCCCTAACCCTAACCCTAACCCTATCCCTAACCCTAACCCTTACCCGAAGCCTTACCCTAAACCGTCCCCTAATCCTAACCCATAGGCTAATAATAACATGTACACTAACATATATGCTCACCCTAAACCGTTGTCGTACGCTAACCTGTAACGTAAACCATCCCCGTCCCTATACCCTAACCCTAACCCTAACGCTAAACCTTACCCGAAGCCTTACCCTAACCCGTCCCCTAAGGCTAACCCGTACGCTAACACTAACCCTTACCCTAACACGTACGCTCACCCTAAACCGTTGTCGTACCCTAACCTGTACCCTAAATGGTCCCCATCCCCTAACACTAACCCTAACACTAAACCTAACCCTAACC
>NW_021696909.1:0-3723 GCF_005190385.1 Monodon monoceros | reverse complement strand
TCACAAAGAAAGAAAACTACAGGCCAATATCACTGATGAACATAGATACAAAAATCCTCAACAAAATACTAGCAAACAGAATCCAACAGCACCTTAAGAGGATCACACACCATGATCAAGTGGGGTTTATTCCAGGAATGCAAGGATTCTTCAATATACACAAATCAACCAACGTGATACACATTATTAACAAACTGAAGGAGAAAAACCATATGATCATCTCAATAGATGCAGAGAAAGCTTTCGACAAAATTCAACACCCATTTATGATAAAAACCCTGCAGAAAGTAGACATAGAGGGAACTTTCCTCAACATAATAAAGGCCATATATGACAAACCCACAGCCAACATCCTCCTCAATGGTGAAACACTGAAAGCATTTCCACTAAGATCAGGAATTCGACAAGGTTGCCCACTCTCACCACTCTTATTCAACATAGTTTTGGAAGTTTTAGCCAGAGCAATCAGAGAAGAAAAGGAAATAAAAGGAATCCAAATCGGAAAAGAAGAAGTAAAGCTGTCACTGTTTGAAGATGACATGATACTATACATAGAGGATCCTCAAGATGCTACCAGAAAACTACTAGAGCTAATCAATGAATTTGGTAAAGTAGCAGGATACAAAACTAATGCACAGAAATTTCTGGCAGTCCTATACACTAATGATGAAACATCTGAAAGTGAAATCAAGAAAACACTCCCATTTACCATTGCAACAAAAAGAATAAAATATCTAGGAATAAACCTACCTAAGGAGACAAAAAACCTGTATGCAGAAAATTATGACACTGATGAAAGAAATTAAAGATGATACAAATAGATGGAGAGATATATACCATGTTCTTGGATTGGAAGAATCAACATTGTGAAAATGAGTCTACTACCCAAAGCAATCTACAGATTCAATGCAATCCCTATGAAACTACCACTGGCATTTTTCACAGAAGTAGAACAAAAAATTTCACAATTTGTATGGAAACACAAAAGACCCCGAATAGCCAAAGCAATCTTGAGAAAGAAAAATGGAGCTGGAGGAATCAGGCTCCCTGACTTCAGACTATACTACAAAGCTACAGTAATCAAGACAGTATAGTCCTGGCACAAAAACAGAAAAATAGATCAATGGAACAGGATAGAAAGCCCAGAGATAAACCCACACACATATGGTCATCTTATCTTTGATAAAGGAGATAGGAATGTACAGTTGAGAAAGGACAGCCTCTTCAATAAGTGGTGCTGGGAAAACTGGACAGGTACATGTAAAAGTATGAGATTAGATCACTCCCTAACACCATACACAAAAATAAGCTCAAAATGGATTAAAGACCTAAATGTAAGGCCAGAAACTATCAAACTCTTAGAGGAAAACATAGGCAGAACACTCTATAACATAAATCACAGCAAGATCCTTTTTGACCCACCTCCTACAGAAATGAAAATAAAAACAAAAATAAACAAATGGGACCTAATGAAACTTAAAAGCTTTTGCACAGCAAAGGAAACCATAAACAAGACCAAAAGACAACCATCAGAATGGGAGATAATATTTGCAAATGAAGCAACTGACAAAGGATTAATCTCCAAAATTTATAAGCAGCTCATGCAGCTCAATAACAAAAAAACAAACAACCCAATCCAAAAATGGGCAGAAGACCTAAATAGACATTTCTCCAAAGAAGATACACAGACTGCCAGCAAACACAGGAATGCTCGACATCATTAATCGTTAGAGAAATGCAAATCAAAATGAGGTATCATCTCACACCAGTCAGAATGGCCATCATCAAAAAGTCTAGAAACAATAAATGCTGGAGAGGGTGTGGAGAAAAGGGAACGCTCTTGCACTGCTGGTGGGAATGTGAATTGGTACAGCCACTATGGAGAACAGTATGGAGGTTCCTTAAAAAACTGCAAATAGAACTACCATATGACCCAGCAAACCCACTACTGGGCATATACCCTGGGAAAACCATAATTCAAAGAGTCATGTACCAAAATGTTCATTGCAGCTCTATTTACAATAGTCCAGAAATGGAAACAACCTAAGTGTCCATCATCGGATGAATGGGTAAAGAAGATGTGGCACATATATACAATGGAATATTACTCAGCCATAAAAAGAAACAAAATTGAGCTATTTGTAATGAGGTGGATGGACCTAGAGTCTGTCATACAGAGTGAAGTAAGTCAGAAAGAGTAAGACAAATACCGTATGCTAACACATATATATGGAATTTAAGAAAAAAAATGTCATGAAGAACCTAGGGGTAAGGCAGGAATAAAGACACAGACCTACTAGAGAATGGACTTGAGGATACAGGAAGGGGGAAGGGTAAGCTGTGACAAAGCGAGAGAGTGGCATGGACATATATACACTACCAAACGTAAAATAGATAGCTAGTGGGAAGCAGCCGCATAGCACAGGGAGATCACCTTGGTGCTTTGGGACTGCCTAGAGGGGTGGGAGGGTGGGAGGGAGGGAGACGCAAGAGGGAAGAGATATGGGAACATATGTATATGTATAACTGATTCACTTTGTTATAAAGCAGAAACTAACACACCATTGTAAACCAATTATACTACAATAAAGATGTAAAAGAAAAAATTGGGGGCAGATGGAATTATGAAGTTGCGTGAAAAATGGTAGAAGGTAGTAGAACAAAACGGTGAATATGTTGTTCAATAACGTTCCTGGTGAAAATAAAAAATGTCTTTTATTTTTACTTAAAAACTGAAGGAATGGGACTTCCCTGGTGGCACTGTGGTTGGGAGTCCGCCTGCCAATGCAGGAGACACGGGTTCGGTCCCTGGTCCGGGAATATCCCACATGCCCCGGAGCAACTAAGCCCTTGTGCCACAACTGCTGAGCCTGTGCTCTAGAGCCCAAGAGCCACAGCTACTGAAGCCTGTGCGCCTGGAGCCTGTGCTCCGCAGCAAGAGAGGCCTTGGTGATGAGAAGCCTGTGCACCACAATGAGGAGTAGCTCCCACTCGCCGCAGCTAGAGAAAGCCTGCGTGCAGCAACGAAGACCCAATGCAGCCAAAAATAAAAAAAATAAAATTCATTTAAAAAAAAAAAGAACAAAGGAACTTTTTGGTCAGCCCAATAATATGCTTAAGATCCTTTCTTTTTGTGAATCTATTGTAAGGTTTTGATTGGTGATTACTCTGGATTTCAAGAATGCCGACCCATAACGATATCTGCTTGCTTTACGCTGATAGTCATACAGGTTAAACACATTCTAAAATATCTACATTTTTGTACTCCCCTCCCTCATATTTTTTTTTATTTTAATGTCCTATTTTACGTTTTCATGATTATCTTTTAGTGCTACTTGTAGTTATAATGTTTTACAAAAATTATTTGAGGGCTTCCCTGGTGGTGCAGTGGTTGAGAGTCCGCCTGCCAATGCAGGGGACACGGGTTCGTGCCCCGGTCCGGGAAGATCCCACATGCCATGGAGCAGCTAGGCCCGTGAGCCATGGACGCTGAACCTGCGCGTCCGGAGCCTGTGCTCCGCAACGGGAGAGGCCACAACAGTGAGAGGCCCATGTACCGCAAAAAAAAAAAAAAAAAAAAAAAAAATTTGATTTTTTTAAATCTTACAAGCAACTACTCTATGCCAACAAAATTGACAACCTGGAGGAAATGGACAAATTCTTAGAAATGCATAATCTGCCAAGACTGAATCAGGAAAAAATAGAAAATATGAACAGACAAAT
>NW_021696908.1:0-2723 GCF_005190385.1 Monodon monoceros | reverse complement strand
TTTATATGTCTCCATAAGGAAATCAAGCGTGTGTACAGCGGCCTAAACTCAACAGTGAGAATCCGATAAATCCCATTATCAAAATAAATTTCAAAAACAAAACACAATGACAGGGAAATAGAGAGCAATTTTTAAATAATTCATTCAGGACTTGTGATGCAACCTGGATTTACCACATGTACACCCAGAGCTGGGTGAGACATAAGGCTGGACACTTCGGGCTGATAGCATTGGTGAGGTTCGGTGAGAAAACGCAGACCCTTTGAAGTCATACTGCATGGTACCCATTCCGTGGGTCCCAACTCTCCAGGTTGAAGGGATTCTTCCTTCACCTAAAACATGCATGGGAGAATCAGAGTATGGTCCACCGTGTGATTGGGAAACGTTTTCAAATGCATCTCAGTTTTCGTCCCATGGTACTCGGGTTCACCATTCCAGACGCTTTACTAACACTCTCCCCACTTGGAGAGTCAGTGCCTTTAACTTCCTGTTTGGCACAGTTTGCAATTTCTGCAAAAGATGATCAGGAATAGGGAGAACCAATGAGAGACTAGCTGTAAGTATGTGCACGGGCAAATGGAATGCTCATTTCCTTCCAGGAAGAGGAATTAACCAAAGGCTCAGCGTGCCCTGCCGGAAACAGATTAGGACCTGAAGCAATCCTGCGGTTTTGCGGCAAGCTCACAAGAAAGCGAGTTGAAGAAAGCAGCTCAGGGGCACTGTAATTCACAAACCTGAAGAGTTATGAATGACAGCTATCGTCCAAAAATGTATCGAAGTAAGTCTTAGAAGAGGACTTGAAAGCGGGGCAGAATTTCAGGAAAACGATTTCAGGGGGTAGACTGCAATTGCACTTAAAACATAGGAAAAGAGGCAGAATGTCGACAATGATGCACTTGGCCCAAAAGGGCGTATGCGTTTTTCCCTGAATATATTCAGGGAAAAATTCATACGCACTTTTTGGCCAACCAAGCAAGCGTGTAAAGGAAATCTGCACTACAATGAAGTCTCAGTGCCCCCCGGTCAAAAGGGCCATCTGAAAAAAGTGTAAAATCCAGAAAGGCAGGACATGTCATGGAGAACAGGGAGCCTTGTTATGCTGATGGGCGGGATGTAAGTTGCCAGCAGCCACTCTGGAGAAGCGTATGGTGTTTCCTGAAACACATAGGAAACAAAGCAACACAGCCTATGGCACTTCCAGTTATGGTCCTATAGCTTAGGGAAATTAAAATCAAAAACACACAGCCACCCCAAAGTTTGGGACGGCTCTGTGTACAAGAACTTCGTCTACGGTACAAGTTAAATACCCGAGAAAGCAAAAAACGGATAAAGAATTTGTGGTACGTACGTACAATGGAATATCACTCAGCAATGAAATCTACGTCATCAGGCCCGTAGCGGCATAATGAGTGGATTCAGGTACGATGATTCTACGAGAAATAAGTCACACAGAAAAAGAAACATCATAAGATATCACTAATACATGGAATATAAACTTGGATACACATGAACTGAATTACAAAACATAACAGGGTCTCAAATTTAGAAAACCAACTTATGCTTGCTTATGGGGAAAGGTGAGTTGGGGTGCTGCATAAAACCAGAGATTGAAATTAGCACAGATACCATTCCATAAGCCAAATATATAAAAGATAAGACCTACTCCTTGCTCAACGAAATGGACTCAACACCACATATTCAACGCCTGGGAATATACCTGACAAGAAAGAATCTTAAAACCCATGGATTTATATGTCTCCATAAGGAAATCAAGCGTGTGTACAGCGGCCTAAACGCAGCAGTGAGAATCCGATAAATCCCATTATCAAATAAATTTCAAAAACAAAACACAATGACAGTGAAATAGACAGCAATTCTTAAATAATTCATTCAGGGCTTGTGATGCAACCTGGATTTACCACATCTACACCCAGAGCTGGGTGAGACATAAGGCTGGGCACTTCGGGCTGATAGCATTGGTGAGGTTCGGTGAGAAAACGCAGACCCTTTGAAGTCATACTGTATGGTACCCATTCCATGGGTCCCAACTCTCCAGGTTGAAGGGATTCTTCTTTCAGCTAAAACATGCATGGGAAATCCAGAGTATGGTCCACTGTGTGATTGGGAAACGTTTTCAAATGCATCTCAGTTTTCGTCCCATGTTACTCGGGTTCACCATTCCAGACGCTTTACTATCACTCTCCCCACTTGGACAGTCAGTGCCTGTAACCTCCTGTTTGGCACAGTTTGCAATTTCTGCGCAAGATGAACAGGAATAGGGAGAACCAATTAGAGACTAGCTGTAGGTGTATGCACGGGCAAATGGAACGTTCATTTCCCTCCAGGAAGAGGAATTAACCAAAGGCTCAGCGTGCCCTGCCAGAAACAGATTAGGGCCTGAAGCAATCCTGCGGTTTCGTGGCCAGCTCACAAGAAAGCGAGTTGAAGAAAGCAGCTCAGGGGCACTGTAATTCACAAACCTGCAGAGTTATGAATGACAGCTTTCGTCCAAAAATGTATTGAAGTAAGTCTTCGAAGAGGACTTGAAAGCGGGGCTGAATTTCAGGAAAACGATTTCAGGGGGTAAACTGGAATTGCACTTAAAGCATAGGAAAAGAGGCAGAATGTCGACAATGATGCACTTGGCCAAAAATGGCGTATGCATTTTTTCCTGAATATATTCAGGAAAAAACGCATACGCCATTTTTGGCCAAGTGCATCAT
>NW_021696907.1:0-2651 GCF_005190385.1 Monodon monoceros | reverse complement strand
CCCCCCCACCAACCGCCACTCTGGCCAGCTGGCCCAGCCTTGGTTACTGCACATCTCCAGCCCCAGCCGGCCCTTGGCCACCTGCTGGGATGGGAAAGGGAAGGGTGTCAGAATTTCACCTTAGAAACTTGCCAGGGGGCGTGGATTTAAACACATAGTGGTCACCCTGGCAGAAGAGAAGGGAGGAGGGCGCCTTGTTACCCTTTCATTGTGGAATCGGTGGCGCTCCCGCTGAGAGGGACCTCTCCAGTGTTTGGTGTATTGGAACTGAATAATTAGAACTTGTACAATTTTCAAATTATGTGGTACTTGAATTTAAAAGCAAAACCCCTAGAAACTCTAAGTGTTTTATAAATTGAGATCTAAAAATTGAAGGTCTGTTTTGCTTCCACTATGACATTATATTAAGAAATGTGCATTTATTGAGAAGAGAGTCAGAAAAGGGAAGCAAACAGAAAACTCAGACGTACCACTGCAGAGACCATGGGAGTTAAGTTGTAAATGCTGCTGGTTTTCAGTAGCCTGCAGCCATTCTCTTCCTGTAGCTGATGGGATACAAAGCTCTACTGGGTTGTTCTTTGCACGGGATAGTCTTGTTTTCCAGAAATTCAGCTCAGAGCCATCTCTTGATGTATAAGAATCTCCCAGATTAGGTCCCCAGGCAGATCCTGGAGGGCCAGGGGGATTCCTTGCTTCATTATACCTGTCTGTTGGAGTAGAAAACAGCAGTGACATAGTTTTCTTTAAATATGGTTTTTGGTCTATCATCCAGAGCTTAGAGTAGCTATTTCCTTTCCCCCTCAATATGGTTGTGTTCCTGGAATGAATTATAGTCATATGACCTTGTTTTTACAGGTGAGGGTGAGGGTCAGGGTCAGGGGTCGGGGGTCGGGGGTCGGGGTTAGGGTTAGGGTTAGGGGTTAGGGGGTAAGGGTTAGGGTTAGAGTTTAGCGTTAGGGTTAGGGGTTAGGGGTTAGGGTTAGGGTTAGGGTTTAGGGTACGGGTTAGGGTACGGGATAGGGTATGGGTTGGGGTACGGGTTAAGATTAGGGTTAGGGTACGGGTTAGGGTATGCTTTAGGGTTAAGGTATTCATTAAACTTCTCCCACTCTCCAGATGTCACTTAGCACGTAAAGGAATATTATTTGGGGTCCAGCCATGGAGAAGACTTTAGACACTAGGATAAGACAAAGAACACACGCATTATAAATAAATCACATTAGGATTTTGTTTTTAACCTGTACATTAAAACACTAGTGCCTAGGAAATTTAATGGAGGCAGAAGCAGTAAAGGGTAGTTTTATGGGAATAACATCACAGTTTTCTGTGGAATACACAGATTTTGACTGGTTAGAAAGTCAAGGAGGAATGCTTTTGTTCTGAAGATATAAACCCTCTTCTAAATTGAGCTGTTATTGGAAGTTAGAAATTGTTTGTTCCTGTTGTATTGCTTTGTGTGTTCATGATTATTCTGCTTGCATCTCCTTTGTTAAACCTTTGATTTGGGGAAGAGTGCCATTACTGGAAATGAGTTTACAGAATTATTCTCAAAAACGGAAGGATATGGTTCTCACCTAAATATTAAGAAATAATCTCTATACTGGTGTACTAACAGAATTATGATTCAGGGATAATAATTCTATGAAATGTAATTAAAAACAATATATATATTTTTTCTTTTAAATTTCCATTGTTACTTTTTAAAAGTACAATTATAATTCAAGTTCTTTGTAACAAGTGAAATTTAAAAAGATTAAAGGGAAAGATAATATTTTACCACTTGCCCTCCTTTCCAACTCCCTGAAACGACCAACATAATGTGTAGCTTTCTCATTTTATCCAGGTGTTCCTTACATGTGGAACATCATGTTTCTCACTGTAGAAAAACAGATTTAGCCCTCACACCTTTTATAGGCTACATAACAGTCCGTAGAACAGAAGTACCAAGTATTTCAGACTTAGCTTTTTGAGGGACACTCAGGTTACTTTCTGATTTATTTTGTTGTTCTGCTAAGTTGTTTTAACCCCAGAAAAATATATTTTAAAATATAAAAATCAAAATTAAGTTAGGCGTGAGGATAAGGGTTTAGGGTATGGGTTAGGGTACAGGTTAGGGTTAGGGTACAGTTTAGGGTTACGTTTAGGGTATGGGTTAGGGTTAGGGTACGGGTTAGGGTACAGGTTAGGGTACGGCTACAGGTTAGGGTTAGGGTATGGGTTAGGGTTAGGGTACGTGTTAGGGTTAGGGTACAGTTTAGGGTTAGGGTATAGTTTAGGGTATGGCTACGGTTTAAGGTTATGGTACGGGTTAGTGTTAGGCACGGGTTAGGTTTAGGGTACGGGTTAATGTTAGGGTCAGGGTTAGGGTAGAGTTTAGAGTACTGGTTCGGGTACGGCTACTGGTTAGGCTTAGGATACGGACTAGGGTATAGGTTAGTGCGAGGGTACGGGTTAGGATTAGGGTACGGGTTATGTTTAGGTTTATGGTACGGGTTACGGTTAGGGTACGGGTTAGGGTACAGGTTAGGGTATGGCTACGTGTTAGGGTTAGGGTATGGGTTAGGGTACAGTTTAGGGTATGACTATGGTTTAGGGATAGGGTACGGGTTAGGGTTAGGGTTAGGGTTAGGGTTAGGGTTAGGGTTAGGGTT
>NW_021696906.1:0-5605 GCF_005190385.1 Monodon monoceros | reverse complement strand
ACCAAAGCCAGCTCCACCACCGAGCCCAAAGCCACCACCAGCTCCACTGCCGAAACCAAATCCACTCCCGGCTCCACCTCCAAAGCCAAGACTGCTTCCATCTCTGCCGCCATATCCGCCACCGAGGGCACAGCTGCCCCCTCCGAGGGAGATCCTTTTGGAGCCCGCCATGCCATAGAGGCTGCGGCTGCCAAAGCTAGCTCCTCCACCCACTCCAGCGAGGCCACCACTGCCCCTGGAGCAGCACACGGGCATGCTGCTGAAGCCAGAGTGGCCGACCCCAGGGACTCTGGCTGAGCCGGCACTGAAGACACGGCGGCTGCTGCTTTGGCTTCTCACGGTGGATTTGGAAGTCATGGTCCCTGAAGTCGAAGAGGCTGAGGAGGGCGTGAGAGGTGGAGGGTAGAGCTGAGAGGAAAAGTATGAGATAGGTTTCCAGCAGCCAGTGTACAGGGAGGAATGCGCTTGGCTGCAGGTTGGGAAGGACTGGGCTTTACAAACAGTGAGATCATACCTGGGTTATTAGAAAAGATATAAAATATGAAGAATGCTTTTTGGCTTCCTTTAGCCCGGGAAAAATTCTCCTGCCTTTGATCTTTGATTTATATCAATACAACAAGACTATTCTCAATTCACTGAGGCTGGGAGTTAGACTGTCTCAAATAAAGGTTCAATATGGGTTGCTTGTGTATCAGAATGAACGTGCCCATCATCCCAATTTTGCAATTATTATGTCAAAGCCAGATTTATTTCATCCATAATTCCAATCTGATCTTTTGTAACAGCTGAGAACTTAAAAATCTAACAGCAATCTCTTGCTTATGCCCTAATAGAAAGATTACCATTTCCCTAATGATTACAAATATGTTAAATCTGACTTGTTTTTTCTGTATGTAAAAATTTGAACAGATAGAAAAGTATAAGAACAACATAATAGACCCCTATTTGTCTAGTAAGGATGGATACACATCAACCAGATTTTGCAATTATTATCTCAAGGCTGACTTTATTTTATCCATAGCTCCACCTACTTTCTTCATCCACCTTAAGTTATTTGAAAGGAAATTCCAGAAGAAAGGTCATATGATTTCATATTCAATTCAGTATTTATGTCTAAATAACAGACTCTTTAGAAAATGACCAAAATGCTTTTTTTACTTTATTTTATTTTTTTAAACATTTATTTTTATTATTATTATTTTTGGCCACAATGCACGGCATGTGGGATCCTAGCTCTCCCCGACAAAGGATGGAGCCCGAGTCCCCTGCATTGGAAGTGCAGAGTCTCAACCACCAGACTGCCAGGGAAGTCCCCAAAATGCTATTTTTATATCTTAAAAATTTAACAGTAATTCTTTAACATCACTAAGTTTAGTGAACATTCAAATTTCCCTTTATTCTTACTTATTTTTATAATTTGTTTAATTCAGGGTCCAAATAAGGTCCATACATGTTTATTTGGATGATACATCCTTTAAATGATACATCCTTTACATCGTTTGGCTTTTCATCTTTTTGACCATTTATTTGTTAAATAAACTAGGTTAACTGTCCTGTAGAGTTTTCCATTCTTTGGCTTTTGTGATTGCATCCTCTGATGTCATTCCATATGTTACTCTCTCCTCTACATTCCTGTAATCTGGAATCTTAAATCTGGAAGAATAATAAGTTTATTTTCCAGAAGTAGACGTAGTTGAAAGTGTATAAGATTGAGTATTACATTATATACATCCATAAATATATATATTTGCAGAGTGGTTGCATCATTTTCTTTTCTGTTTTGTTTTGTTTTTTTTTTTGCGGTACGCGGGCCTCTCACTGCTGTGGCCTCTCCCGTTGCGGAGCACAGGCTCCAGACGCGCAGGCTCAGCGGCCATGGCTCACGGGCCCAGCCGCTCCGCGGCATGTGGGATCTTCCCGGACCGGGGCACGAACCCGTGTCCCCTGCATCGGCAGGCGGACTCTCAACCACTGCACCACCAGAGAAGCCCTGGTTGCATCATTTTGAGTTTCCAACAGCAGTGTATGAGTGTTCTGTTTGCTCCATATTGTTGCCTTGGTATCCTCAATTACTTTGATGTTAGCCATTCTAATAGTATGTGGTTTTACCTCTGTGGACTTTTAAAATTTAATTTATTTAAACTTAAAAAAAAAACTCACGAAAACAGTTCACCCATTTCTCCCACTCCCATCCATCCCTTCCCCCGCCTCTGGCAACCATCAATCTGATCTCTGTGTCTATGAGCTTAGTTTTTAAATTTTTGAAAATTTGTTTTGTAGATTCCACATATAAGAGACTTTGCAGTACTTGTCTTTCTCTGTCTGACTTATGTCACTTAGCATAATGCCCTAGAGATCCAGCCATGTTGTCACAAGTGGCAAGATTTCATTCTTTATACCCATATACAATATTTACATATTTTAAAAATGCCTAAATTGTGCACATTTGTCTATCAAAATAAATTTCAGGGCAAATCCCCAGCCACCTAATTGAAGCTGTTTCTGCGCTTTGGGGGGGACAATTTGTGTGTATGAGTTTGTGTATGAGTGTGTATACTCCTCCTTTAGGTGTTTCAATTATTCTTGTGTTGAATCTACTTTGTCTTCTTTATCTATATATCCTCTTGACCCTCCTTTAACCCCTCGTTAACTCCCTCTATGACCCCCGATTCTCTTTTCTCGATATTCTCCCATACGCCCTTTGTTGTGCATTCAGCACGTCTATTGTCCTTTGTACTGACATCAACTTGGCCTTCATTTCCCTGCTGGCTTTGTTTTTCTCTCTGCCTCATATCTGACTTCTGTTAGTAATGTTTTATCTCTTATTGTCTCATTATATACTTTTTCTTCTCTAATTTTATAGAGGGTTTGTTTTATTTTGGCAATATTTTATGGTGACTTTGTTCTGATGAGTGATCATTATCTACCTTTTGTTTTTCCTGTTCATTTCATTTTTGAATATGTATTCTCTTTAGTGAGTCCTGGACCAGTTCCTTTCTGACTAGTGCTCATCTTTGAATGAGGTGAACTCCTTCTAGACCAGTCATTTGCAGAAAGTATTCTGGGGACTGAGCTGGGGCCATATTCAGGTTAACAGGCTGTGCGAATAATTCTCTTATTCCTTAAAAACCTTGCCCAACAAATCACTGCAGAGTGACAAATTCGCATTCTCTCTGCTTTTTGTCCCTCTTATTAACCAAATGCTGCCAATAGGCCTTGTTTCTGATTTGTTATTCAATGCTACTTCCCAGTTTCTAGAAAGTTCATGACTAATGTGGTCCTGCCTCAGGTCCTACTCCCAGTTCTGACTTGCAAACAAGGGATTCTTGGATTTGCACCTGAGGAGGACCTGTCCTTCACATTGACCTAGTTGTGTTAAATGAGTCAACAGTGCCTGGCATGCAGTAAAACCTCAACTTCAGGCTGCTCCTACAGCTTGTGTTCAGCTACTGTCTTCATGAAGGTTTTCTTGTATACCAGGAGCTGAAAAAAGAGCAACAACCAAAAGCCAAAATAACAAACTGAGAACAACCAACTCTCCCTGTGACTGGATACTCCTTCACCACTTAGTGGGGCTTGCTCTGAACCTAGAGATCAGCCCAAGGTTAATGCTTAAGACCTTCTCAAGAATTTTCTGAGCGGGTGTCTTGTCTGGACCTAGGCACAGTTTTCTAAATTCTCTCGTATACACAGCGGCACCTGAATGTCCTCATTTCCCAGAGTCTCACTCCGGCTTAGCCTCTAGACCTTAGATGGTCAGAGGGTCTATTGCATATCTTCTCCCGTAGTCTTTTGCCCCAGGCCTCTGTGGGTTTGTAGTCTGCCGTACAGTTTTTACTAACTGTACCTGCTGCTTCTCTTGTCTGCATTTGGATTTATGTGGAACAAAGGTGAGAATCTTGTATTATTTCTTCAGGAATGCCCCAGATGGGTTTGAAGAGACTTGCACAGTAATTTGCAAATAATCTGCCTCTGCTCTCTGGTTCAAGATGCATGTGTTGGGTGGTGGAGGGTGACCAAGAGGAGCAAATGTGTTTGAGAGGGGACTGGAGGGTGGGAGAGGGGTGGGGGAAAGTTCTAGAATAAGGCTGCTGCTTTCTCAAGACCACAACTACACCAGGTATAGGGCAGGGCAAGTGCTAGGAAAATTGTCACATAGCTTTGCTATCGTTTTGAAGGTGGATTTTCTTGATTGGGCATTTGCTTGTTTGCTGTAAACTTTTGAGTGTTTTCCAGAGGTCCTGCAAAGTTTGTTCAGACAGCTTCTGGTTGTTTTTTCAATGTTTCTTTGGCAAAAGGAGAGCTTGGTGGTTTACAGTCTGCCATTTTGCTATCAGCACATGTACCATAAGATTTTAATAAGATAAATCCATGTGTACATATTATTTTGCAACCTGTTTATTATTCATTGATATATTCTATATATTTTTCCTGGTCAGTATTTTCTTTCCATTATTCCTCACGGGTACATAATAATATAAATACTAAGTGGGCTTAGATTTTGGAACCAAATCATCACGTACCAGCTGTTGGGGAAGTTCTGGGCAAAGTGAGGAGGTACCAATGTGAGAGGCTGCCCACTTTGCTGGGGGAATGGTTATAGGTGAATACAGCAGAATACTGATACAAAAGGATCCAGATTCACCCTCTTTATATTACTGAATCCAAGAAACTTTCGCTTGTGTTGTAAGAGCCTGGGGGTAAGGGACATACTGGTCACTCATGAGGAAATAGGGAATGGTGTGGACAAAAGGCAGCACTAGTGAATGATGAGCCTTGCACCATATCCTGAGTTTTCATTACCCATTCAGAGAAGTCACAGTAGCCAGAGCACACCAGAGAGATGAAGGATTCAGCTTCATCCATCTCCGCAAGAGTCTTAAGGTGTGTGAGAAGGTAGATATTTCCATTCTCGTTTTGCCTTCACACTTTAAGAAACCAGAATCTGAGTTTGGTGGTGATTTGACCAGCTCTCCTGCTTTTAATTTTCCCTGCTGGGAAGATGGGATTCGCATCCATGTACATACTTCTTCCTGCATTTGTAGTATTTCTTCAGAATACTTTTCTAGAAATAGAATTTCAGCTCAGCAGTATATCCACTTTAACTACCCTTGATACACCTTGTCAGGCAAGTTTGTTGGTCATGAAGTTAAGTCTAAATAAAAATCAAACATCTTACTCTCTTGTTAAATGTCATTTTGCTATGTTAGACCAGAAATATCTTTCCCCTACTGGACATTGAGAGTTGATCCCTTGGGCATGGCTGGAGTGATATTAGAGAAGAAGGAAGAGAAACTCAACCACTGCTTCTTGGTATGGGCATTTAAAAGGAGAGTATACAATATGGTGAACCATATTCTTCCCATTACACTTGCCAAACATTTAGATGAAATCTTATCCGTGAAGGAAATCTGAGCATAAGGATGCCAAACTGCTGTTTGTTGAAGTTCTCTAAAGGAGGGGGGTGAAGCACAAGGGGATTGGGAGTATGCTTCATTCCTGAAAAGGCATTTGCCCGATGAAAACCGCAAGAACCATTGGTGACAAAGCAAGGCAACATGAAACCACGCATTATAGTACAAATCTGCTTTATTTAGCAATACAA
>NW_021696905.1:0-2473 GCF_005190385.1 Monodon monoceros | reverse complement strand
TCTGGGTCTTGATGCTCCCTGCTGTCCTCCGTCCCTGCCCTGCAGGCCTCAGGTGTCAGGCTGCCCCATCCACCGCAGCCACTCTGACAGCGCTGAGTCCCCTGCTCTTCCCCATCTCTGCACCTGGTCCCTCTGCTTGCCCTGCCTTTCCGCCTGGGGAAGGCTTCAGGGACCTTCAAGCACACAAGGCATCTCTTCTTGTCTGCCATAGCCCTCAGGAAGTCTCTTCTGATTTAACCCCAAGTGACTCCGTGTCCAGTGCTCTGGTTGAGTCATCAGGCAGGGATAGCCAGTGCTCGGGGGTGGAGGGAGCACAACTGGGAGAGATAATGAGCCAAAGTGTTAGAGGGGCCCAGAGGCCGAGAAGCAAATTCTGATCCAGTCTCCCATGGAATGGCCATGTGACTGAAAGCCTGTGGGACTCTTGGCAATTGGCTGGGGCACTTCGGAAGGTGGCAACCGGGAAGGATGGCGTTGGTTGCGCACTCAGCCTTGGAGAAGGAAGGAGAGGTGGGCTTCTGTGCAACCTGGTTTCACAGTCCAGGTGTTGCCCTAGTGGCCTCTTGGTCAAGCTGTGTACTTTCCCCAAGTCAAAGGAGAAAAAGAAGGTGATCACAGTAGAAAATAATTGGCAATACACATTGTTACTGCTGTCTGGTAACCCTGAAATCGTTGCTGTGCTCTCTTGCCTCTGCGCCTTTGTGTTTGTTCATTCTTCAGACTGAAGTCCCCTTTCTCGTCCTTCCCTGAATCCTTAGGAGGGTCCCCTGCCAGGTCCTCAGGCAGCACCTCCCATGGTGGGGGGAGAGCCTTCCCTTCCTCCAGCATCTGGCTTTCCTGGTTTAGTCCTCACAGCCTGTCAGAGCGGAGGTCTTCTCAGGAAAGACACAACAGCCCTTGTCCTCAAGCAGGTTGCCCCTGACTCCACTTCTGGTCCTTGAGAAATCCTCATGCAACCTTCACCCCAACAAACTCAGGTATGAGCCCTGATCCTGCATCTCCTCTCTCCTTTGCTCCTCCCAGCCATCCTTCCTGTCCATGAGACTCATGGCCATTGTACCTGTAGGCTTAGCCCTGAGTCTGGACTGCATCTCTGTGAGTGTTTAATAAGATGCCTGGCCCCTCCTGGACTGTCGCCTCCATGTGAGCAGGGACAGCATCCCCACCAGCACTGCACACAGAGCAGGTCTCCTTAAGTCCCTACTGGGCGTTGGAGGAGGAGGGCAGAGGTGTATGAAGGGCACGAGAGGGACCCGAGAATGGAGACGCTGTGCTGGACCTCTTGGCCCTGGCCCCTCCCCATGCCCTCCTGGAAGGAACAGCTGCCTCACCCATCTCTCTGTCTCGTGCCTGCATTCACACACACACACACACACACACACACACACGTGGCATCCCAGAGTTACGGATTCAATCTTGGTAAGTGGGAGGAGGGGAGACGAGTGAAACTGAAGTCTGGAGGATCCTGATTTCACAAGAATTTATTTTTCAGAGTCCAGTAGCCTGAGCCAGAATAAGCATACGATTAGGACTCTTCTCTGTCTCATGATGCAAAGCCTTGATGTGCTGATTACCTGCACACTCTTAACACTATTATGCGACATCGTTGCGTAGGCTGTGGCGGCGCCCATGGTAGCTTTGTAATCCTGACACTCTGGGCCTGTGAACCAGGAAGAAACAGGTTGCTCTTGGTACTGGACCAGCATCAACACAAGACCCCTCCCCACCTGGACTTCCCTCTTCCAGGGCCACACCAGGATCCTTGGGGCCCCAGTTCACCCTCTGGCTGTGACCTGTGGAGCTTGTGTTGAATCCAGACACATACAGGCAGAAGAGAAAACTGAGGCCCACAGAAGGCAAGGGGCTTCCCAGGGTCACAAGCCCAACCCATCAAAGCTGGATGACAGCAGGGGATGAAAGCTCCAGTCAGTGCCTTTCAAGTTCAGCAGTCATAATCCCCTGGAGGCCTTGTGAAAATACAAATGGCTGGGCCCCAGCCCAGGGTCTGATTCAGGAGGTCTGAGTGGGGCCTGGGAATCTGCCTTTTTGTCAAATTCCCGGGTGGGACCCCACTTAGAGAACCACTGCTCTAAGGGATGGCAGAGCCAGTCCTGGAGACCTTGGGGTCGGGTGAGGGAGGGACCAGGGTTGGGGGGCCTTTCTCTGCCCTGGAAGGGGCAGCAGGTAATTGGTCCAAAGGATGTTCCACAACCCACCCCATTATCAGCTCCATAACACAGAAGGGGCCACTCACCTCATTACAGCTTATGTCAAATTGGTCCTTGGACTGGTCCAGGGTGACTGTCCCCACACACTGTTTCACCAGCTGGAAGGGGAGGCTCGAGGTCAAACTGGAACCCCCCGGGCCATCACCTCCCAAACTCAGCCTACGGACTGGAAATCTTCCCCGAAGCCCCGTATTAGGCTCCCTGGGAAGCATCCTCCAGTGCCCCCAGCCCCCAGCCTCACCCCA
>NW_021696904.1:0-1308 GCF_005190385.1 Monodon monoceros | reverse complement strand
GGCCCTAATCTCTTTCCAGCAGGGCACGCTGAGCCTTTGGTTAATTCCTCTTCCTGGTGGGAAATGAGCGTTCCATTTGCCTGTCCAGACACCTACAGCTAGTCTCTCATTGGTTCTCGCTATTCCTGTTCATCTTGCGCAGAAATTGCCAACTGTGCCAAACAGGAGGTTAAAGGCACTGACTCTCCAGGTGGGGAGAGTGTCAGTAAAGCGTCTGGAATGGTGAACCCGAGTACCAGGGGACGAAAACTGAGGTGGATTTGAAAACGTTTCCCAATCACATGGTGGACCATACTCTAGGTTTCCCTTGGATGTTTTAGCTGAAGGAGGAGTCCCTTAAAACTGGAGAGCTGCGACCCATGGAATGGGTACCATGCAGTATGACTTCAAATGGTCTGCGTTTGCTCACCGAACCTCACCAATGCTATCAGATCGAAGTGCCGAGCCTTATGTCTCACCCAGCTCTTTGTGTAGATGTGGTAAATCCAGGTTTCATCACAAGCCCTGAATGAATTATTTAATAATTGCTCTTTATTTCACTGTCATTGTGTTTTGTTTTAGAAATTTATTTTGATAATGGGATTTATCGGATCTTCACTGCTGCGTTTAGGCCGCTGTACACACGCTTGATTTCCTTATGGAGACATATAAATCCATGGGTTTTAAGATTCTTACTTGTCAGGAATATTCCCAGGCGTTGAACATGGGTTGCTGAGTCCATTTCGTTGAGCAAGGAGTAGGTCTTGTCTATTATATATTTGGCTTATGGAACGGTATGTGTGCTAATTTCAATCTCTGGTTTTATGCAGCACCCCAACTCACCTTTCCCCATAAGCAAGCATAAGTTGGTTTTCTAAATTTGAGACCCTGTTCTGTTTTGTAATTCAGTTCATGTGTAGCCAAGTTTACATTCCGTGTATTAGTGATATCTTATGATGTTTCTATTTTTGTGTGACTTATTTCTCGTAAAATCATCGTAATTGAATCCACTCATTATGCCTCTACGGGCCTGATGACATAGATTTCATTGCTGAATGATATTCCATTGTACGTGTGTACCACAATTTCTTTATCCATTTTTTGCTTTCTCGGATATTTAACTTGTACCGTAGACGTGGTTCTTGTAAACAGAGCTGTCCCAATCTTTGGGGTGGCTGTGTGTTTTTGATTTTAATTTCCCAAAACTATAGGACCATAAGTGGAAGTGCCATAGGCTGTGTTGCTTTCTTTCCTACGTGTTTCAGGAAACACCATACATTTCTCCAGAGTGGCTGTTGGCAATTTACATCCGGCGCATCAGTGTAACAA
>NW_021696903.1:0-1454 GCF_005190385.1 Monodon monoceros | reverse complement strand
CCGGACCAGAGGACTAAATCTAAGACAGACACTGCAATTCCCCTTCCGAAGGAGCAAAGGTTTTTATCCAAAACCCAACAGCAACCTGATCACTGCACACTGAGCTGGGTTAAGAGGCAGGCGAGCGCTGAGTTATCATAGGAAATGTAACCAGACAGAAAATGCTGTATTCATCGAAACTCCTTCCATGAAGAATGTGACATGTGGTTGAGAGGAATACGTTAAAAAGTCACTTGGAGGGCTTCCCTGGTGGCGCAGTGGTTGAGAGTCCGCCTGCCGATGCAGGGGACACGGGTTTGTGCCCCGGTCCGGGAAGATCCCACATGCCGCGGAGCGGCTGGGCCCGTGAGCCATGGCCGCTGGGCCTGCGCGTCCGGAGCCTGTGCTCTGCAACGGGAGAGGCCACAACAGTGACAAGCCCGCATACCACACACACAAAAAAAAGTCACTTGGAGATGGTAAGATCCCACAAGGGTGTGTAAAGGTGGTAGTTAAATGCCTGGTAAGGAGGGGCGGGGGCGGGGGCGGGGGTCTGGTTAGCCTCTGAGTTTGACTTGTTGCGGGGAGGTGAACAAGTTTGGGGCTAAAGGGGAAGTGTTCTTGTCAAGGGCTAAGAGCTGAGGGGGATGGGTCTGCCTCTCCCACAAGGAGCGCTTAACCTTTCCCCAGCTGAACAGGAATTTGAAGAGCCTCAGAAGGCAATACAAGCCTGCCCTAAAGTTTTCTAGCAGTAGGTATGGCCTGGGCTGCTGCTATGATTTCTACCTTCCATATAACTATTTCTAGAAATTTTTAACTTTCTTAAATTTAACTAATTTTTTACTTTCAATATTTATAGCACCTGCTTTAAATAGAGCCCTAGGCTATTGTTGTGAGAACACAAGAAAAACATTAGCATCTGAGAAGCTTTCAATGAAGGAACAAAACTAGTACATATAAATCACTTAAACATAAGTGCTTAACTTAAGTAACATTAAGTAACTTAAATAACACTAGTGAGCACTTAGTATATCTGACACTGTGCTGAATGCTTTATACACAGTATCTCATTTAATGTGCGCGTGCGCACACACACACACACTACCTTGGGGTAGGTACTAGTATTATCTCCATCTTACAGGTGAGAAACCTAAGACTAAGAGATATTAAATAATTTGCCCAAGGTCCTCCAGCTAACAAAGAGCAGAGCCACTAGAAGTCAGTATGTGAAGGAGATCCACCAAAAGGTGTGGGCAGAACTCAATGGAAGGGATAAGAATAGAGGAGCTGTTGAAGAGGGTCAGAGAGTGAAAGAAAGCCAGGAAGACAAGACATGCAGTGGAAACAACTTGAGTAAGGGTGCAGATGTCAGAATAAAACTCCAGAATCCAAACTACGACCTGCAAGACAAATCCAGCCCACCATCTGTTTTTGTGCAGCTTAGTTTTGCAAATTAAGAATGGCTTTTGCCTTTT
>NW_021696902.1:0-6207 GCF_005190385.1 Monodon monoceros | reverse complement strand
TGGCACAGTGGTTGAGAGTCCGCCTGCCGATGCAGGGGACACGGGTTCGTGCCCTGGTCCGGGAAGATCCCACATGCCACAGAGCGGCTGGGCCCATGAGCCATGACCGCTGAGCCTGTGCGTCTGGAGCCTGTGCTCCGCAATGGGAGAGGCCACAGCAGTGAGGGGCCCGCGTACCACAAAAAAAAAAAAAAAAAAAAAAAAAAAAAAACCACCTAAGGTCTTATAACTAGTAAGTAATAGAGTTGAAGTTTAATCCTAGGTGTGTGGCTTCAGAGCCCATGCACTCCGCTAATATTCTATACTAGCTGTCATAATTTCATCTTTTTGTGTTGCTTTATGTGCTGCAATCTGGGTGATGTCTTCAGACCAATCTGAGTTTATTAATTCTCACTCCAGCCTATGTCTAGTCTACTTCTCAAAACATCAAATGAGTTTTTGATAGTTTATTTCTACTATGTCTATTTGCTTCTTTTCTTCATGAGCCATATGTCTTCTATTCCTAATTCTATCTCTTTAAACATACTTATATTAAAGTCTTTAAGATTATTCTGTTACCCTAATTTTTGGCTTGTGCACCATTCAGGTCTCCCTTCATTAAAAAACTTGCCATTCAGCCACAAGGGGTGCAGTTTGCTGACAACCTAGGGATGTTAGTACCTTCAGAATCTGCCTTGGCTTTTGAGTTGAGGCCATGCTCTTCCTTGACAGTCTCCAAGCAATGACTGGTTACGAACGGGGTACTAGAGTCTCGCCATTTTTGCCCAACATGGGACTTCTCTAGTGGGCAATATTTGCTCTGTAATTCCCCTTTGGGTTAGCTAAGACTTTGTCAGATCTGCATCACGTCCAAGGCTCTCATTGCCCAAACTTGCTTCCTCCTCTCTTATCCTTCACAAGCATTACCCCTCAATAAACCCCTTGCACTCCTAACTCCATCCCTGCATTTATTTTCTGGAGGACCCAACTAACACAACATGTGAATTATCCAAGTTGTTTCATCCTCTGACTTTATCTCCTAGAAGTCTTTCTCTTCTCATTCTTTGTAATATTTTACTAGTGAGAGTTGTTTCTAAAGAAGCCCCATGGGCCCTAAATTGCAGAGGAGTGCCATGCGTTGTTTCACAAGAAGCTCCATTTGCTTAACCTGTTCCATGACAAATTTTCTTTCAATTTCTTGGCTAAGGTTTCCCCCAAACACCACCACCACCACCACTGCATTTTTATTACAAACTTAACCCTCATACCCACACTATTACAAACTGTGATTGCAATTATGCTCAGGTGACTCTTTTCTACCTACAGCTTTTGATCTCAGCTATATATTTAAAAAGACATTTGTTATATTTTATCCACCATATCTATTTATTTACAGTGGGATACGAAAGGGGCTTCTTCTTCACCGTAGTATCCCATACTTACTGAAAGGAAACCCCAAAACACACATTAAGTATATGATGTAGTCTGTTAATTGAATATAACTGGTTTTCCATATAACTGGTTTCTCTGGTCATCCTATCTATCTTTTTAACTTTTAATTTTGAAATAATTATAGATTCTCAGGAAGTTGCAGAGAAGTCACGTATGCTCTTCATAGTTTCCCCCAGTCAGGAATCTGCATTTTAAACAAGTAATCAGATGGCTCAGATGTAGGTGCTGTCAGTTCCACACCTAAACAATGATGCTCAGAGTTGGTATAGAAACACCCCAGCTCCCTCACCCCTCACATGGGTTATTTCTGAAGCATGTGTTTGGTACCATTTCCTAGAGATTCCCTGAAGGATGAAGCTTTGATTACCAACTGTGGTAGCTGGGGGTTTTTTTGTTGTTGTTTTTTTGGTTTTGTTTTTTGGCTGCATTGGGTCTTTGTTGCTGCGCGTGGACTTTCTCTAGTTGCGGCTAGCAGGGGCTGCTCTTCGCTGCGGCGGGCAGGCTTCTCACTGCAGTGGCTTCTCTTGTTGCGGAACACAGCCTCTAGGAACTTGGGCTTCAGTAGTTGCAGCGCATGGGCTCAGTAGTTGTGGTGCACGGGCTTAGTTGCTCCGCGGCATGTGGATCTTCCCGGACCAGGGCTTGAACCCATGTCCCCTGCACTGGCAGGCGGATTCTTAACCACTGCACCACCAGGGAAGCCCCGGTAGCTGGCTTAATAGTACACTCTCCTTGGTTGTCTTCCTTTCCTTCATCACCTCCCGCTTCTCTCCCAAAGTACCTGACACTCCTCAAAGAAACGAAGTGAACTCAAATCCTTGTCAAATCTGGACAGCTTGTACCAGAAGTGGTGTTAGGAAGCAGGTCCTTACGATGGAATTCTAGAGTTGGGTCACTTGCCAGTCAATGGCAGAAAGACCCCGTTGTTGACAGTCCTTGACATGTCGTAGAAGCTCTGTTATAAGGACACTTGTGGTGAATGGGGGTTAGGATACAAGTGTAAGGGGATGTGATGGGTTATATAGCCTCTCTAACATCTGAGAGATACGGAGGCAATGGTACTTAAAAGAACTTGTGGAGTTTATTTGTTGTTGTTAAGTACCATTAATGTGGTGAATGAAGAAAATGATACACCGTAACTAACTAGCCAACTACCAATCTAGGTCATGGCATGAAAAGCAGAAGACTTCTATGACAGCATTTAAAAATCTCCTGATCTCCTGCAGCTGGAGGGAAGAAAGGGCGGACAACCAGGTCCAGGACCCAACGATTAGAGTGGCAGAAGTGTCCCACTCACCTTTGTTGGAGGGTAAGAGGCTCCCCCTCCTTGCCTGGAGAACAGGCAGAGGCCTCACCTAAGGCAGATACCTTGTGAGAGGACACTTGCTCTCTTCAAGGCCTGCTACTACGTTCTCTTGTGACTTCTAGACTAATCCCTAAGGTCAAGTCCCAGCATGGCACCCCTGAGGAGGTATTATCTCTGCTTAGAGAAATTGGAATTTTTACAAAAAGAACCGCAGGATCTGACTAATAAGTAGCAAGAGAAATCTAGAGAACATACCTGGGAATGGATATTGAGGGTGTTGAGTGAGGAGAGGAATGGAACATGGGGCTGGATTAGAGAAGTTTGTTGAGATGGAGGTACTTTCCTGGGTCTCTCGATTTATCATCCCGGCAAGGGCACCTGGAGCTGGGATGACTCCTTGAAACTTGGAGAAAAAAAAAGCAAGACCAGGGTTCAGTCAGGAGACAGAATCCACAATACTAATTTAAATAGAATCTAATGTAAAGTATTAAGTAGGTATAACGATATTAACTAGGTAACTGAAAAGGTAAAAAGAGTGATCGCTAAGTTATCACAAAGGCAGCAACTACAGGAGCAGATGCCATACCCAGGGCTGGTGAAATAAGGTAAGAGGGTGGAATTACCAAAATTGAAAAGCTTAGAGGAGGGATTCCAAGAAACTAAAACTCCGATCTCTGAGGAGGGGCACCAAAGTGTTGGAAACTGGTGCTGCAGAGTACTGGGAAAACTGCAAAACGGATTCAGCTGCCGTGAAGGGAAGTCGCTGCTGTGCCAAGGTGAAGAAGCTTCACTAGGGTGATGCTCGTGGGAACAGGAAGCCGACAGGAAGCCGATAGGAAGAAGCAAGTCCCTCCTTCGTGCTTTAGCCTTATCAACTCCCTTCTGCACTCCTTATTGGCAGGACATAACGGGGAGCAACTGGAGATGCTGAAATATGATTTTCTGAGTCCTGGCTCCAGCACTAAACAGCAGGGTGTAGCACTTAGGCAACAGCTTAACAACTGACAGAAAGAATAGCTACAAATAATGATGTAGCAACACATGAACTGCCAGGACTGGAGGAAGCAGTCAAAAGGTTCAGAGAAGTCGACTCTCTAGAAGAAAAGTATTACCTAAAACCAGAGGACCCTCCAGCTGAGATGTTCTCAGCAAGCTCCTTTCACTGGAGCAATAAGAAATGAGTGTGTGAAGGCATCATGGACCAGCCCAGTGGTGGCTGTCCTTTCTAAGCTAAGAGGATAGTAGGGGAGGCTGCTATGCGCATGGACCCCCTCGTGTCTGTTAATGGTGTGACAGTGGGATTCCAGAACTGCAGAGGCCAGGCGGCAGCACTTAACCATCAGAGGCAAGGTGGATGGAAAGTCTACCAAAGGACCTTTACCCACGGATCCGAAGCTTCGCTAATAAACCTTGGAGTTCTGATCTTTGTTCAAAAAGAGAAGTGGCCTGAGTAAAGGACACTTCTGGGCAGTGGTGGTGGTTTGGTTGATTAATCAGGAACCTGCAAAGGGCAAGACTGAGAACTTGGAGTTAAGGAAATCTGGAGAAGAAGCTTGTGGATTGACCTCTGAGGGTAGGTACAAAGTGTGTGGATCTCGGTCTCATTTCAATGTCTACCAGACAGTGCTCACTGCAGAGGAGGCACCGAACAGCCAGTTAGATAGCATGATTCATCCCGTGGAAATGAGCCGTCCTCTCATCTCAGAGCATGCACAATGGGCCAGTGGGCCAAGCAGCCATGGCGGCAAGGATGGAAGCCATGCATGGCCCAACCGCATAGGCTCCCCTCACTAAAGGTGATCTAGGTATTACTGCTACTCAGAGTCCAGTCTGTAAGAGCAAAGACTGATGCCAAGCTCTTGATATGGTACCACCCATGAAGGAAAGCACCGAACCACAGGGTGACAGGTTGATTACAAAGAACCCAACCATTCCAGAGGGGCCATGATTCTTCTATGACTTCATGGGATTGATACAGGTTTGTCTTGTCAATTCATAATGTCTTGGCTAGCACTACTATCTGAAGGCTTTCATAGTGTCTAATTTCTCATCATGGGATTCCCCCAATAATACGACCATGGAGGAAGTGGGCATGACCATATTATCCCCCGGTCCTCCTATACGCCATAGCAACCAGAAGCTGCCATCCTGAGGAAATCTTGGAATAATCACTTGAAGGTATAACTAAGGCATCAGCTAGAAGGTAAGGTCGAGGTGCTGTCCTTAAGATATATTTATATACCTTCAGCCAATAGCCATTATATACATACAGGCTGTATTCCTGATCAGTAGGCCATACAGCACTGGGAACCGTGGAAGTGGCCCTTCTCACCATTAATCCCAGTGTCCCAGTTGGTAAATTTATGCTTCCTCTCCCCAAATCCTTAGGCTCTGTTAGACTAGAGATACTAGTTCCCAGAGGGTAAGGGGAGAACACTGCTACCAGAGGACACAGTAATGGTTTTACTAAATCTAAAATTATATGTGCCTCCTGGCAACTTTGAGCTTCTCATGCCAGGAGACCAGCAGGCATAAAAAGGGGTTACAGAACTGGCAAGGGTAAGTGATCCCGGCTGGCCCAGGTGAGGGTCATCTAGAATGGGTGGTAGAGAAGGAAGATGGTGCACATCACTTAGTCTCAGGACCAACTACAGCAGTGGCATTTTGGCTTGTTCCACTAACCCTACTATTGTCTTCCTTTTTAAAATATAGTGACAGGCCACCACCTTGAAGAAGCAGTGGAAGGACATGAAACTCAATGTGGGGTGCAAGTTGATCAGAGCAGGTACAAGGGAGGACTGAAACAGGTACTGTCGTTGCCCGGCCCTTGTCCTTCAAACCCATCAGTGTGCCCCCACGACTTCCAGCTGCCAGCATCTGCATCATGGCTGAGGGATCTTCCCCCAGGACTGCAGGAAGCTGACTGCCTACATCACAGGTCACAAGTGCCGGGGAGCAGCCTCAACACTCAGAGGTGATGTATAAATGCCCAGTTCCCTTGTCCTTTGGCTGGGATCCTTCTGAGGCATGTGTTTTATCCCACTTCCTAGGGCTTCCCTATGGGAGAAACCTTCACTTGTCCTCTGTGCTAGCTGGCTTAATAGTGCAGCCTTAGGGGGCTGCCTCCCCCTTCCCTGTATCACTTTCCCACTTCTCTGCAGTGTTGCTTATACCTCCCAAATACACTATTTTCTCCAGGTCATCTCCTGGAAGGACCTATGCTAAAGACACATGTGGTTCAAAAGGAGCAATGATTTAGAGAGTGAACTCATTTCTTTTTTTTTTTTTTGGCGGTACGTGGGCCTCTCACTGTTGTGGCCTCTCCCGTTGCGGAGCACAGGCTCCGGACGCACAGGCTCAGCGGCCATGGCTCACGGGCCCAGCCGCTCCGCGGCATGTGGGATCTTCCCGGACTGGGGCACAAACCCGTGTCCCCTGCATCGGCAGGCGGACTCTCAACCACTGTGCCA
>NW_021696901.1:3654-4780 GCF_005190385.1 Monodon monoceros | reverse complement strand
TCTATATACCCTGAAGGACAGGCCAAGGTTTAAATGTTGTTTTACCAGATTTCAAAAAAGAAGTGAAGAAAGAACCTATCTGCCAGGAAGGGACATCGTGGGGTGCAGCATCCAGTCGGATCAGGGCCCTGCATCTCCTGCTCAGAAACCTTGGCCACCTGGCTCGTGGTGATGCTGGCAGCTGAGCAGCCCTGGAGAAGGCGATCCTGTCTCCAGGTCTCGCAGAGAAGCTGGGGAGGTCTCCGGACGAGGTGGCCCACACCCTGGTAAGCTCTGGCTGCCTCCTGCCCTCAGGTCTCAGCAGGCTCTGGCCTCTGGGCCCCGTGGTGGGGAAGGCCTGGCCGATACATACGCAGGGCTGAGGGGCCTGCAGAGCCAGTCCCCAGGCAGGGTGAGCTCTGGAGGAGGCTTCCACAGTCCCCAACTGTCTCCGCATGGTGGCCCATCTGGTGCCAAACACCTGCCACCCACAGCGAGAAGTCCCAGCCACTAGAAAGTCCAGAAGGGGCCCCGCCCTTTGCCTTTGGCCCGGGGTTAAGCCACCAGCTGGGCTTGCATGTGACCCCTGCCACGCCCCTGCCCCGCCCGCCCTTTCTCTGTGACACGTACAATGGATATGTCATAAAGCCAGGCTGAGCCAGTGCTATAAATTCGGAGGAGTTAGAATCTAGGAAGAAGCTCTCCCACTTTCACTCTCTGCTCTCAGATCAGGCAGGCAGTACCTCTAATATGGAAGCTATGGACACCACACCTCCCTCCCAGGCTGTCCTCTTCCATTCTGCTCATGTTTTCCCCAGCACCCCACTGACGGCTTTGGCGGGTATCGGTGCTTCAGCAGGCAGCACGTCTCACCCCGAACCTATGGACACCACACCTCCTTCTCACGCTGCCATCTTCCATTCTGCTCCTGTTTTCCCCAGCACCCAATCTATGGCTTTGGCGGGCATTGGTGCTTCAGCAGGCAGCACCTCAGACCCCGAACCTATGGACACCACACCTCCTTCACACGCTGTCATCTTCCATTCTGCTCCTGTTTTCCCCAGCACCCCACTGACGGCTTTGGCGGGCATCGGTGCTTCAGCAGGAAGCACGTCAGACCCCGAACCTATGGACACCACACCTCCTT
>NW_021696901.1:0-3554 GCF_005190385.1 Monodon monoceros | reverse complement strand
ACGGCTTTGGCGGGCATCGGTGCTTCAGCAGGAAGCACGTCAGGCCCCGAACCTATGGACACCACACCTCCTTCACACGCTGTCATCTTCCATTCTGCTCCCGTTTTCCCCAACTCCAGCCTCAGAATGCGCTGAGGCCTGTAGCCTAGTTACGCCAGCTCAGAACAATGATGAGCACACCTTTTTCCAATCACCTTTCCTCATGCTCCCCATGCCTCATACTGCCCTGCTTCTTTATTCTTTATGCCACAGATACCCAAAGCCCCTTGCATTTGGGGAGGCGGATTTGAGACCTATTGTCAGGTCACGTCCTCGCTTGCCTGCCCTGTGAATAAACCTCCTCTTTGCTGCAAACCTCAGCATTTCAGTGTTTTGGCTTGCTGCGCCTCAGACAGAATGGTTGGGAGCAGTGGTACAGGTCCCTTGCCTGTGAGGGAAGCTGCTTCCTAGTAGTCACGTTGTGGATGTTTTCTCCTCTCGGGGTGGGGGCGGGGCAGACATCCTGCTCTTCAGGAAAGGGAGAAACGCAGGTGCCAAACCCTTGCCCTCAGCGTCACCGTCACCTAGGAACTTGTTAGAAGCACAGAATCCAGGCCCCACCCAGAACTACTGAATACCAGCCTGCATTTAACAAGAGCCACAAGAGAGGCATACCCATATTAAAGTTGGAGAGGCACCAAGCTGTCATCGTCTTCTCCACGGCTAATGAAAACGAAGCCAAGATTCATCCCGAGCCGACTCTGCCTCAGTCACCTGGATATCACATGAGCTCATTTCATCCTCTCCAGAACCTGCAAATGAGACTGAGGGTCAGAGTGGTCTAGCACCCAAGGTTCCATAAAAGAACATGACCAAGGCTCACTGGAGCACAGACTTCCAAAAAAGAAGGCCCCTGAGCACAGCATGGCACCACTGCAGACCAAACCGTGGGCCTGGAGGGTAGGCCAGCCTCCCCACGCAGAGTTCACACCATTCGACAGATGCCCACAGCAGACCGCTAGGCGATATGAGAAGTAAGTTCTGATTGTGGAATCTCTGAATTTTGAGATTTAAAGAAAAAAATCTGTTTTCGGGGGATGGTTAAAACAGTTCTACCAAGGAGTAAAGAGAGGGCATCTCAAGGCCCCTTCTGGACTTAGAATTGAATGCCTACTTACTGAGAAATGCTCCGTGCATTTGCTCAGCCCTACGTCGAGATGAAGTTCTCTCTCTGTGCCGTAGAAGCTTAGGTTCTAAAAAGGCCACAGAAATGGGTGAGACCTAAAAAATGCCAGAACAATGCAACGGCCTTAATCAGACTGTCTTTGCTTTGCCTTGCTTACAAGTCACTGACTTTAAGCTGAATATGGTGTCATGTCTTTATGTTTCTTGAAGCTTTTTTTACAAAAGATCATATAAAGATTTTCTTCCATGGTAAGACTTTTATATTGTATTTTTCTTAAACTGGAGTGTGGTACATTTACCCTCCATCAGATGATTGCTTATAACTCACCTTGCTTTATTAAGGATACCGCTAGAGGCTTCTATGTCCCTACTAACAAGAATACATTTTCAGGCCCATGCAAACCAATGAAAATCCAAGATTTCAGAGCACAAGATAATGAAAATTCTCTCTATCCGCATCTTTTACTACTTTTAATCTGGTAACAGTCCCTAAGTGTGTCAGATGAAAGGTACTGTCGCGGGAATTGACATCGTTAACAGCATTCCATACAGGTAAGTCTTGATTGTTCCAATTTCTCAAAAAGTTGGACACATTTACTGCCTCTGTGACATCTCTAGGGTGTGTGGAAGAAATAAAAAAGAGGCCTGTACAATGTATTTCTCAAAATATACACACATAGAGTTTGCACATACAAACAGGGAAACCTTATAAATAATGTATGGGGAGCAAAGCATTGTCAGTAAGGGAACTACTCATTTCGAAAGCCAACACTGTCACCAAGTGTCCCCTCAGCAAAAGTTACTGGGAATTGTCACGGGCCACCAAACCAGAGGTGGAGGTTTTTAGGCACATTCTTGCCAGAAAAGAGAGCCTAGGGCATAAACCACTCAACTGGTTGGCACGAATGCCAGGGCAACCCAAGCAAGTGGATATACAAGCCTACGTAACGCTTGGAAGTAGGAAGCTTTGGGGAACTACACCTGGGCTGGTACTGGCCTCCCTCCCCAAAGGGACAAGGAGAGCAGATACCTGGATGGAGTCAAGAGAGAGAAAAAAGAAAGGCAAGGCTGGGTGTGGAGCAACGTGTGGATCCAGGAGCATGTGTCTCAGAACTGCCGGGGCTCTGCAGACCAGCTGCATCCCCATTCTCCTTGACCCTCATTGGTATAATGAACTCAGGGTGGGCGCATCCCGGCTGCCAAGTCACTTCCACCTGTCCATGGAGTTGACAGTTACCTGCTCACAGTGAACCAGCCTCTCTGGACCTAACAGCTACTGCAGGAGGCGGTAGTGGAGATCAAGCTGAAGACAACGACCAGATGCGAAGGAGGAAGGGACGTTCAGCGGACCGACTGGGTGGACTGATGGTGTGGGGTTAAGTCTGCAGAGCTAAAGGGGCCAGATGTAGAAAAGGGAAGGGGAACCATGAGGATATGGTCAAGCCCCATCGTATGGATATTTCATCCATATGTTGTATACAAATTCCATTCAATTTGCTCCGAGTGAAAAAGAGAGAACAAAATTATCCTTTCAACCATGTCAGTGACTTTATTTACCATCTCATTTGATGAGCTCATAGCCCAGGGTCAGAGGGAAATGGGAGCTGTGAGCCTGCCATCTCTCAGGAAGTCTCAGGCCTCAGAGGCCCCTCATAGCCAAACTACCTCACCTTTTGCACTTTTCAAGCAACGTTATTCCTAAGTGCGAGTCACCCTCTTCATCAGGTTCGCCAAGAAACAGCAATCTCTCCCAGTGAGAGAGGAAAGATGGGCTACTTTGGCTTTCTGAGGCACAATATGTAGTTCTCCAAAATGGTACCTGCCTGGGGGATTTTTCAAGAAAATTAAGCATCAGTGGTGATTTGTTTGTCTTCACATAACGTATGACCCAGATGTGCTGAGAAATAAGAAAAGGACGAACGAATCAAGGGCAGCTGATCCAAGGAGGCAAGGGGCAACTTCCACAGCCTACGTGGAAAGCTAGAGGAAGGGAACATCCAGCTGGTGGGAGCTGAAGACAGGGGCCAGTCCTCCTTGGGCTCGGGATGCCACCCCCTCTTCCTACATCTTCACGCTCCCCTTCTCTGTTGGCCCCTCCCAGCCATATTAAAGAGTCACAAGGAAATGCTCTCCTCCACTCCATTCTCCTATCCTCCTATCCATCCCTCCCTTCTTTCCCTTTGCCATCAATTTCTTCACTTGCGCCCCAGTTCTCCCCTCCCATCTCCACTGCGATCTGGTTTCTGCCCCACTACTCTCGGAAACTGATCTCCTCGAAGCCCCCAAGGGTTTCTCCGTTGACAAGTCCAGGGGACTACTTCTCAATCCTTATCTTTGTGACCACCAAGCCGAGTTAGATCTTAAACAACGTCTCTGTCTTGAAAATCTCT
>NW_021696900.1:0-4322 GCF_005190385.1 Monodon monoceros | reverse complement strand
CTTTTACATGTACCTGTCCAGTTTTCCCAGCACCACTTATTGAAGAGGCTGTCTGTCCTTTCTCCAGTGTACATTCCTGCCTCCTTTATCAGAGAAAAGGTGACCATATGTGTGTGGGTTTATCTCTGGGCTTACTATGATGTTCCATTGATCTATCTTTCTGTTTTTGTGCCAGTACCATATTGTCTTGATTGCTGTAGCTTTGTAGTATAGTCTGAAGTCAGGGAGCCTGATTCCTCCAGCTCCGTTTTTCGTTCTCAAGATTGCTTTGGCTATTCGGAGTCTTTTGTGTTTCCATACAAATTGTGAAATTTTTTGTTCTAGTTCTGTGAAAAATGCCAGTGGTAGTTTGATAGCGATTGCATGGAATGTGTAGATTGCTTTGGGTAGTAGAGTCATTTTCACAATGTTGATTCTTCCAATCCAAGAACATGGTATATCTCTCCATCTCTTTGTATCATCTTTAATTTCTTTCATCAGTGTCTTATAATTTTCTGCATACAGGTCTTTTGTCTCCTTAGCTAGGTTTATTCCTAGGTATTTTATTCTTTTTGTTGCAGTGGTAAATGGGAGTGTTTTTTGATTTCACTTTCAGATTTTTCATCATCAGTGTATAGGAATGCCAGAGATTTCTGTGCATTAATTTTGTATCCTGCTATTTTACGAAATTCATTGATTAGCTCTAGTAGTTTTCTGGTAGCATTTCTAGGATTCTCTGTGTAGGGTATCATGTCATCTGCAAACAGTGACAGCTTTACTTCTTCTTTTCCGATTTGGTTTCCTTTTATTTCCTTTTCTTCTCTGATTGCTGTGGCTAAAACTTCCGAAACTATGTTGAATAAGAGTGGTGAGAGTGGGCAACCTTGTCTTGTTCCTGATCTTAGTGGAAATGCTTTCAGTTTTTCACCATTGAGGACGATGTTGGCTGTGTGTTTGTCATATATGGCCTTTATTATGTTGAGGAAAGTTCCCTCTATGCCTACTTTCTGCAGGGTTTTTATCATAAATGGGTGTTGAATTTTGTCGAAAGCTTTCTCTGCATCTATTGAGATGATCATATGGTTTTTCTCCTTCAATTTGTTAATATGGTGTATCACACTGATTGATTTGCATATATTGAATAATCCTTGCATTCCTGGAATAAACCCCACCTGATCATGGTGTATGATCCTTTTAATATGCTGTTGGATTCTGTTTGCTAGTATTTTGTTGAGGATTTTTGCATCTATGTTCATCAGTGATATTGGCCTGTAGTTTCCTTTCTTTGTGACATCCTTGTCTGCTTTTGGTATCAGGGTGATGGTGGCCTCGTAGAATGATTTTGGGAGTGTTCCTCCCTCTGCTATATTTTGGAAGAGTTTAAGAAAGATAGGGGTTGGCTATTCTCTAAATGTTTGATAGAATTCGCCTGTGAAGCCATCTGGTCCTGGGCTTTTGTTTGTTGGAAGATTTTTAATCACAGTTTCAATTTCAGTGCTTGTGATTGGTCTGTTCATATTTTCTGTTTCTTCCCGATTCAGTCTTGGCAGGTTGTGCACTTCTAAGAATTTGTCCATTTCTTCCAGGTTGTCCATTTTATTGGCATATAGTTGCTTGTAGTAATCTCTCATGATCTTTTGTATTTCTGCAGTGTCTGTTGTTACTTCTCCTTTTTCATTTCTAATTGTATTGATTTGAGTCTTCTCCCTTTTTTCCTTGATGAGTCTGGCTAATGGTTTATCTATTTTGTTTATCTTCTCAAAGAACCAGCTTTTAGTTTTTTTGATCCTTGCTATCGTTTCCTTCGTTTCTTTTTCATTTATTTCTGATCTGATTTTTATGATTTTTTCCTTCTGCTAAGTATGTGTTTTTTTTGTTCTTCTTTCTCTAATTGCTTGAGGTGCAAGGTTAGGTTGTTTATTCGAGATGTTTCCTGTTTCTTAAGGTAGGATTGTATTGCTATAAACTTCCCTCTTAGAACTGCTTTTGTTGCATCCCATAGGTTTTGGGTCGTCGTGTCTCCATTCTCATTTGTTTCTAGGTATTTTTTTATTTCCTGTTTGATTTCTTCAGTGATCACTTCATTATTAAGTAGTGTATTGTTTAGCCTCCATGTGTTTGTATTTTTTACAGGTCTTTTCCTGTAATTGATATCTAGTCTCATAACGTTGTGGTTGGAAAAGATACTTGATACAATTTCAATTTCCTTAAATTTACCAAGGCTTCATTTGTGACCCAAAAAATGATCTATCCTAGAGAATGTTCCATGAGCACTTGAGAAAAATGTGTATTCTGTTTTTTTTGGATGGAATGTCCTATAAATATCAATTAAGTCCATCTTGTTTAATGTATCATTTAAAGCTTGTGTTTCCTTATTTATTTTCATTTTGGATGATCTGTCCATTGGTGAAAGTGGGGTGTTAAAGTCCCCTACTATGAATGTGTTACTGTCTATTTCCCCTTTTATGGCTGTTAGTATTTGCCTTATGTATTGAGGTGCTCCTATGTTGGGTGCATAAATATTTACAATTGTTATATCTTCTTCTTGGATCTATCCCTTGATCATTATGTAGTGTCCTTTGTCTCTTCTAATAGTCTTTATTTTAAAGTCTATTTTGTCTGATATGAGAATTGCTACTCCTGCTTTCTTTTGATTTCCATTTGCATGGAATATCTTTCTCCATCCCCTTACTTTCAGTCTGTATGTATCTAGGTCTGAAGTGGGTCTCTTGTAGACAGCATATATATATGGGTCTTGTTTTTGTATCCATTCAGCCAATCTGTGTCTTTTGGTGGGAGCATTTAGTCCATTTACATTTAAGGTAATTATCGATATGTATGTTCCTATTCCCATTTTCTTAATTGTTTTGGGTTCGTTACTGTAGGTCTTTTCCTTCTCTTGTGTTTCTTGCCTAGAGAAGTTCCTTTAGCATTTGTTGTAAAGCTGGTTTGGTGGTGCTGAACTCTCTCAACTTTTGCTTGTCTGTAAAGGTTTTAATTTCTCCATCAGATCTGAATGAGATCCTTGCTGGGTAGAGTAATCTTGGTTGTAGCTTTTTCCCTTTCATCACTTTAAATATGTCCTGCCAGTTCCTTCTGGCATGCAGAGTTTCTGCTGAACGATCAGCTGTTAACCTTATGGGGATTCCCTTGTGTGTTATTTGTTGTTTTTCCCTTGCTGCTTTTATTATGTTTTCTTTGTATTTAATTTTTGACAGTTTGATTAATATGTGTCTTGGCATATTTCTCCTTGGATTTATGCTGCATGGGACTCTCTGTGATTCCTGGACTTGATTAACTATTTCCTTTCCCATATTAGGGAAGTTTTCAACTATAATCTCTTGAAATATTTTCTCAGTCCCTTTCCTTTTCTCTTCTTCTGGAACCCCTATAATTCGAATGTTGGTGTGTTTAATGTTGTCCCAGAGGTCTCTGAGGCTGTCCTCAGTTCTTTTCATTCTTTTTTCTTTATTCTGCTCTGCAGTAGTTATTTCCATTATTGTATCTTCCAGGTCACTTATCCGTTCTTCTGCCTCAGTTATTTTGCTATTGATCCCATCTAGAGTATTTTTAATTTCATTTTTTGTGTTGTTCATTGTTGCTCGTTTCATCTTTAGTTCTTCTAGGTCCTTGTTAAATGTTTCTTGCATTTTGTCTATTCTATTTCCAAGCTTTTGGATCATCTTTACTATCATTATTCTGAATTCTTTTTCAGGTAGACTGCCTATTTCCTCTTTATTTGTTAGGTGGTGGGTTTTTATCTTGCTCCTTCATCTGCTGTGTGTTTTTCTGTCTTCTCATTTTGCTTATCTTACTGTGTTTGGAGTCTCCTTTTCGCAGGCTGCAGGTTCGTAGTTCCCGTTGTTTTTGGTGTCTGTCCCCAGTGGCTAAAGTTGGTTCAGTGGGTTGTGTAGGTTTCCTGGTGGAGGGGACTAGTGCCTGTGTTCTGGTGTATGAGCCTGGATCTTGTCTTTCTGGTGGGCAGGTCCAAGTCTGGTGGTGTGTTTTGGGGTGTCTGTGGACTTATTATGATTTTAGGCAGCCTCTCTGCTAATGGGTGGGGTTGTGTTCCTGTCTTGCTGGTTGTTTGGCATAGGGTGTCCAGCACTGTAGCTTGCTGGTCGTTGAGTGAAGCTGGGTGCTGGTGTTGAGATGGAGATCTCTGGGAGGTTTTTGCCGTTTGATATTATGTGTAACTGGGAGGTCTCTTGTGGACCAGTGTCCTGAAGTTGGGTCTCCCACCTCAGATGCACATCACTGACTCATGCCTGCAGCACCAAGAGCCTTTCATCCACACGGCTCAGAGTAAAAGGGAGAAAAATAAGAAAGAAAGAAAGAAAGAA
>NW_021696899.1:0-1317 GCF_005190385.1 Monodon monoceros | reverse complement strand
CAGAATTCCACAGGGACGGGGGCAGCCAGGTATGAGATGTGAGGAAGTGGTGAGGGGTCTGGGAACTCGGACAAATACTGCCTCTAAATGCACTCAAATTCCGTCTGGGAAGCACGTCCTTGTTGGACACAATACTGCCCTTCTGGTCCACAGGAATGGAAAGTATTAGACCCATCAAGGCCGTTATTTTCTCTAGCTTTTCAGCTGTTTCTGTTGAGAACAGTCTAAATGAAATAATGCCACATTTCTTCCTTTCCTTATTTTTCTCTTTTGATTGTTGTTTTGCTTTAAATTTTCAGTGAAAATGCTCTAAACCACTGCATTGCTGGTAGACATGGCAGATACAGGCTATGGGCTGAGGTTAGTCCTACGTGCATTTCTTATTGAAAGCTCACACTCCTTACGTTTTATGTACCATCTTAACCATCACAATTTTAGCCTAGCTAGATGTTTATCAACTTTATTGATCTTTCAAAGAATCAGCTCTTGGTTTTGTTGCTTTTCTCTGTTTTGTTCTGTTTATGATTTCATTGATTTTTGCTCCAGTTTTTATGATGTCTTTTCTTCTACTTGTTTTAGGCCTAAGTTGCTCTCTTTACTCTAGTTTTCTAAAGAGGAAGCTTTGATTATTGGTTTTAGATCTTTCTTCTTCTGGCATATAGGCATTTAATGCTATAAATTTCCCTGTAAGCAGTGTGTTTGCTACATTCTGCTCATCTTGATAAGTTATATCTTAATTTTCATTCAGTTCAAAATATTGTTAGTTCTCTTGAGACTTCTTCTTTGGCCCATGTGTTGTTTAGAAGTGTGCTGTTTAATCTCCAGATAGTTGGGGATTTTCCAGCTATCTTTCTGTTATTGACTCCCAGTTTAATTCCATTGTGAAGTGAAAGCATACTCGGTATGATTTTTGTTGTTTTTGTTAATTTGTTAAAATGTGTTTTATGGCCTAGAGTGCTCCATATGAACTAGAAGAATGTGTATTCTGCTGTTGTTGGATGGAATATTCTATGTGTCAGATAAATCAAGTTGATTGTTTAGTGCTGTTCAGGTCAGCTATGTACTAACTGCCTTTCTTCTTGCTGAATCTGTCCATTGCTGAAAGGAGTGGGGAAGCCTCTAGCCATAATAGTGGGTTTGTCTATTTCTCCTTGCAGGTCTATCAGTTTTTGCGTCTGTATGTTGCCACTATGTTGTTAGGTGCATACACGTTTAGTATTTTTATGTCTTCTTGGAGAATTGACTCCTTTATTGTTACGTAGTGTCCTTCTTTATCCCTGATGATTTTCCTTGGTCTGAAGTCGGCTTTGTTGGAAA
>NW_021696898.1:0-12572 GCF_005190385.1 Monodon monoceros | reverse complement strand
TCCTTCTGCTAACTTTGGGGGGTTTTTTGTTCTTCTTTCTCTAATTGCTTTAGGTGCAAGGTTAGGTTGTTTTTAGAGCTGTTTCCTGTTTCTTAAGGTAGGATTGTATTGCTATAAACTTCCCTCTTAGAACTGCTTTTGCTGCATCCCATGGGTTTTGGGTCCTCGTGTTTTCATTGTCATTTGTGTCTAGGCATTTTTTAATTTCTCTTTGATTTTTTCAGGGATCTCTTGGTTGTTAAGTAGTGTATTGTTTAGCCTCCATGTGTTTTTTTTTTTACAGATTTTTTCCTGTAGTTGATATCTAGTGTCATAGCGTTGTAGTCGGAAAAGATACTTGATACAATTTCAATATTTTAAAATTTACCAAGGCTTGATTTGTGACCCAAGATATGATCTAGCCTGGAGAATGTTCCATGAGCACTTGAGAAAGAAATGTATTCTGTTGTTTTTGGATGGAATGTCCTATAAATATCAATTAAGTCCATCTTGTTAAATGTATCATTTAAAGCTTGTGTTTCCTTATTTATTTTCAGTTTGGATGACCTGTCCATTGATTAAAATGTGGTGTTAAAGTCCCCTACTATGATTGTGTTACTGTCGATTTCCCCTTTTATGGCTGTTAGGTTTTGCCTTATGTATTGAGGTGCTCCTATGTTGGGTGCATATATATTTACAGTTGTCATATCTTCTTGGATTGATCCCTTGATCAGTATGTAGTGTCCTTGTCTCTTGTAATAGTCTTTGTTTTAAAATCTATTTTGTCTTATATGAGAATTGCTACTCCAGGTTTTGTTTGATTTCCATTTGCATGGAATATCTTTTTCCATCCCCTCACTTTCAGTCTGTATGTGTCCCTAGGTCTGAAGTGGGTCTCTTGTAGACAGCGTATATACGGGTCTTGTTTTTGTATCCATTCAGCCAGTCTATGTCTTTTGGTTGGAGCATTTAATCCCTTTACATTTAAGGTAATTATTGATATGTATGTTCTTGTTACCATTTTCTTAATTGTTTTGGGTTTGTTATTGTAGACTTTTTCTGTCTTTTGTATTTTATGCCTAGAGAAGTTCCTTTAGCATTTCTTGTTAAGCTGGTTTGGTGGTGCTGAATTCTCTTAGCTTTTGCTTGTCTGTAAAGCTTTTAATTTCTCTGTCAAATCTGAATGAGATCCTTGCTGGGTTGAGTAATCTTGGTTGTAGATTTTTCTCCTTCCTCACTTCAAATATGTCCTGCCAGCCACTTCTGGCTTGCAGAGTTTCTGCTGAAAGATCAGCTGTTAACCTTATGGGGATTCCTTTATGTGTTATTTGGTTTTTATTACCTTGCTGCTTTTAATATTTTTTCTTTGTATTTAATTTTTGATAGTTTGATTAATATGTGTCTTGGCGTGTTTCTCCTTGGATTTATCCTGTATGGGTCTCTCTGTGCTTCCTGGACTTGATTAACTATTTCCTTTCCCATATTAGGGAAGTTTTCAACTATAATCTCTTCAAATATTTTCTCAGTCCCTTTCTTTTTCTCTTCTTCTTCTGGGATCCCTATAATTCGAGTGTTGGTGCGTTTAATGTTGTGCCAGAGGTCTCCGAGGCTGTCCTCTATTCTTCTAATTCTTTTTTCTTTATTCTGCTC
This sequence comes from Monodon monoceros, assembly GCF_005190385.1. Classification (NCBI taxonomy): domain Eukaryota; kingdom Metazoa; phylum Chordata; class Mammalia; order Artiodactyla; family Monodontidae; genus Monodon; species Monodon monoceros. Next base: position 10,943 of record NW_021696898.1, on the reverse strand, counting down.
TGCAGTAATTATTTCCACTATTTTATCTTCCAGGTCACTTATCCGTTCTTCTGCCTCAGTTATTCTGCTATTGATCCCATCTACAGTATTTTTAATTTTATTTATTGTGTTGTTCATCACTGTTTGTTTGCTCTTCAGTTCTTCTAAGTCCTTGTTAAATGTTTCTTCTATTTTCTCCATTCTGTTTCCAAGATTTTGGATCATCTTTACTATCATTATTCTGAATTCTTTTTCAGGTAGACTGCTTATTTCTTCTTCATTTGTTAGTTCTGGTGGGTTTTTGCCTTGCTCCTTCATCTGCTGTGTATTTCTCTGTCTCCTCATTTTGCTTAACTTACTGTGTTTGGGGTCTCCTTTTCGTAGGCTGCAGGTTCGTAGTTTCCGTTGTTTTTGGTGTCTGTCCTCAGTGGCTAAGGTTGGTTCAGTGGGTTGTGTAGGCTTCCTGGTGGAGGGGACTAGTGCCTGCGTTCTGGTGGATGAGGCTGGATCTTGTCTTTCTGGTGGACAGGTCCACTTCTGGTGGTGTGTTTTGGTGTGTCTGTGGCCTTATTATGACTTTAGGCAGCCTCTGTGCTAATGGATGGATGGGGTTGTGTTCCTGTCTTGCTAGTTGTTTGGCATAGGGTGTCCAGCACTGTAGCTTGCTGGTCATTTAGTGGAGTTGGGTCTTGGCGTTGAGATGGAGATCTCTGGGAAATTTTCGCCGTTTGATATTACATGGAGCTGGGAGGTGTCTTGTGGACCAGTGTCCTGAACTTGTCTCTCTCACATCAGAGGCACAGCCCTGATGCCTGGCTGGAGCACCAAGAGCCTGTCATCCACATGGGTGAGAACAAAAGGGAGAAAGAAAAGAAAGAAAGAAAGAAGAAGATAAAATAAAATGAAATAAAGTATCAAAATAAAAAAGTGATTAAAATTTTTTAAAGTAATAATAAAAAAACCCCAAAAATCAAATCCACCAATGATAATAAGTGCTAAAATCTAGACTAAAACAACAACAACAACAAAAACCGGACGGAAAGAACCCTAGGACAAATGGTAAAAGCAAAGCTATACAGACAAAATCACACACAGAAGCATACACATGCACAGTCACAAAAAAGGGAAAAAGGGAAAAAAAAAATATGTCATTGCTGCCAAAGTCCACCTCCTCAATTTGGGATGATTCATTGTCTATTCCGGTATTCCACAGATGCAGGATACATCAAGTTGATGGTGGAGATTTAATCCGCTGCTCCTGAGGCTGCTGGGAGAAATTTCCCTTTCTCTTCTTTGCTCCACAGCTCCTGGGGCTCTGCTTTGGATTTGGACCCACCTCTGCGTGTAGGTCGCCTGAGGGCGTCTGTTCTTTGCTCAGACAGGACGGGGTTAAAGAAGCAGCTGCTTCGGGGGCTCTGGCTCACTCAGGCCGGGGAGAGGGAGGGGTACGGATGTGTGGTGAGCCTGTAGCGGCAGAGGCTGGCGTGACGTTGCACCAGCCTGTGGCGTGCCGTGCGTTGTCCTGTTGAAGTTGTCCCTGGATCCAGGGACCCTGGCAGTGGCGGGCTGCATAGGCTCCCGGGAAGGGACGTGTGGATAGTGACCTGTGCTCGCAAACAGGCTTCTTGGTGGCGTCAGCAGCAACCTTGCGTCTCATGCCCGTCCCTGGGGTCTGCGCGTTTAGCCGCGGCTTGCGCCGTCTCTGGAGCTCCTTTAAACCGCGCGCTCTTAATCCCCTCTCCTGGCGCACCAGGAAACAAAGAAGGAAGAAAAAGTCTGTTGTCTCTTCGGCAGCTCCAGCCCTTTTCCCGGACTCCCTCCTGGCTAGCCGTGGTGAACTAACCCCCTGCAGGCTGTGTTCACGCAGCCAACCCCAGTCCTCTCCCTGTGATCCGACCTCCGAAGCCCGAGCCTCAGCTCCCAGGCCCCGCCCGCCCTGGCAGGTAAGCAGACAAGCCTCTCGGTCTGGTTAGTACGCATCGGCACCGATCCTCTGTGCGGGAATCTCCCCGCTTTGCCCTCTGCACCCCTGTGGCTGCGCTCTCCTCCGCGGCTCCGAAGCTTCCTCCCTCCGCTACCCACAGTCTCCGCCTGCGAAGGGGCTTCCTAGTGTGTGGAAACCTCTCCTCCTTCACAGCTCCCTCCCACTGGTGCAGGTCCCGTCCCTATTCTTTTGTCTCTGATTTTTCTTTTTTCTTTTGCTCTATCCAGGTACGTGGGGAGTTTCTTGCCTTTTTGGAGGTCTGAGGTCTTCTGCCAGCGTTCAGTAGGTGTTCTGTAGGAGTTGTTCCACGTGTAGATGTATTTCTGATGTATATGTGGGGAGGAAGGTGAGCTCCGCGTCTTACTCCTCCGCCATCTTGAAGCTCAGAGTGCTAGGCCTGTTTTCTTAAACTCTGAAGACCCACAATGTATTTTAAACTGTGCTGGATGAGAGATGGGAGAGCTCAGGTTCAGGTTCTGGGTCTGCACCTTTCTAGCTGTGTAAATTACATCCAGGGTAGGCAAGGCAGGTCCTTGAGACCTTAGTTAAATGTGCATATCAGTTTCCCAGACTAGGAAACTGAGGCTGTAAATCAGATGTGGTTAATGTTTCATGTATGATGCCGAGCAATATTCTTTAAAAACAACAGTACCATGATGTTGACTTTTCCTAGGCTTTGTCTCTTGTACCTTTAAGGGTGGTTATGGAAGGATAAAATACTAGTTAGTGGGGGACTATCCATACAACCACAATAGGCTGGAGTTAGCTAATAACCTAGAGCCCTGACACCTACAAGCTGTACATTTAGAGAATTTAAATTTGAGGAGAAAAATAATTTTTTTAACCTTTTTAGAGACATGGTTTCAAAAGAGTTGTCCTGGAGTATTTCTAGGTGAATTTTAAGCTCCTTGTTCTCATTAATTTTCAGAAACAAATTAGTTGGACATTCTAAACTCCCTTGGAAGCTTTAATACAGATATATTTGCTTTACATTTAGTCATATGTCTATATGTAGTAAAATGGCATTTAGAAGAAAAAAACTATGGAATTTTAAGATGTTTATTTCCTAACAAACTTGTTTTCCAAACAAAACTATCATGAAGTTATTCACTATAGAAATTTTAATTTGCAGCACACTGGCACAACCTGGCTTAATAGGACAAAAAATCTTAAGAAAAATTTATGTATATTATTCTTTTTTAAATTTTTATCATTTTAAAATACACTTTATTTTTTAGAGCAGTTCTTGGCTCACAGCAAAATTGAGTAGAAGGTACAGATATCCCATTAAACCCCTTGCCCCCATACATGCATAGCTTCTCCCATTATGAACATCCTCAACTACAGCTGTATATTTGCTAGAATTGATGAATCTCCATTGATTGACACATCGTTATCATCCAGAGTCCATAGTTTACAATAAGGTTCACTCTTGGTGTTATAAATTCTATGGCTTTGGACAAATGTATAATGACATGTATTTACCATTATGGTATCATACAGAGTAGTTTCACTGCCCTAAAAATCTTCTGTGGTCTGCCTTTTCATCTATACTTTCTCTCTAACTCCTGGCAACCACTGATCTTTTTACTGTCTCCATAGTTTTGCCTTATCTAGGATGTTATATAATTGGATTTATACAGTATGTAGTCTTTTCAGATTGGCCTCTTTCACTTAGTAATATGCATTTAAGTTTCCTACATGTATTTTCATTGTTTGAAAGCTCATTTCTTTTTAGTTCTGAATAATATTCCATTGTCTGGAGGTACCACTGTTTATTTTTCTATTCACCTACTGAAGGACATCTTGATTGCTTCCAAGTTTTGGCAATTATGAATTTAGCTGCTATAAACATCCATGTGCAGGTTTTTGTGTGGACATAAGATTTCAGTCCCTTTGAGTAAATACTAAAGAGTGTGATTGCTGGATCTTATGGTAAGAGTATGATCGGTTTTGTAAGAAAGCTCCAAATTGCCTTCCAAAGAGTCTGTATGATTTTGTATTCCCACCAGCAATGAGTGAAGGGTCCTGTTGTTATATATCTCCCCCAACATTTAGTGTTGTCAGTGTTCTGGATTTGGCTCTTCTAATATAGGCATTCCTTAGAGATATTGCAGGTTTGGTTCCAGACCACTGCAGTAAAGCTAATATTGCAATAAAACGGGTCACAATGATTTTCTAAATTTCCAAGTGTTTGTGAAAGGTACGTTATATTATTCTGTAGTCTATTAACTGTACAATAGAATTATGTTTAAAAAACAATGTACACACCACAATTTTTAAATCTCTGTTGCTTAAGAAATGCTAAACCATCATCTGAGCCTTCAGTGAGTTGTACTTTTTTGCAATAGTAACATCAAAGATCACAGATCACCATAACAAATATAATAATAATGAAAAATGTTGAAAAATTGTGAGAATTACCAAAATGTGACATAGAGAGATGAAGTGATCAAATATTGTTAGAAAAATGGCACCAAGGGACTTGCTCAATGCAGGGTTGTCACAAACATTCAATTTGTAAAAAATGCATTATCTGTACAATAAAGCAAAGCACAATAAGATGAGGTAGGCTGTGGTTGTGTAATGGTATCTCATTATTACTTTAATTAGCAGTTCCCTGATGACATACAATGTGGAGCATCTTTTCATGCTGATTTGTCATGTGTATATTTTCCTTGGTGTCTTTAAAGGCCTTTGGCCCATTTTTTAATTAGGCTTTTAGTTTCCTTATCTTTGAGTTTTAAGGGATTTTGTATATTTTGGATAACAGTTCTTTATCAGATGTGTCTTTTGCAAATATTTTCTCCCAATCTGACTTGTCTTCTCATTCTCTTGACAGTGATTTTTGCAGATCAGAAATTTTTAATTTTAATGAAGTCCCACTTATCAATTCTTTCTTTCATGGATGGAACCCTTGGTGTTTTATGTCATCATCAAACACAAACTCATCTAGATTTTCTCCTATGTTATTTTCTAGGAGTTGTGTAGTCTGTATCATTTTTTTGCATGTGGATGTCTGGCATAAGGAAATGGTACCAGCACCATTTGTTGAAAAGACTGTTTGCTCCATTGTATTGCCTTTTCTCCTTTATCAAAGATGAGTTGATTGTGTTTATATGGGTCTATTTCTAGGCTCTCTATTCTGATCCATTGATCTATTTGACTGTTCTTTCACCAGTACCACACTGTTTGATTACTGTAACTTTAGATTAAGTCTTGAAGTCAAGTAACATCAGTCCTCCAACTTTGTTCTTCTCTTTCAGTACTGTATTGGCTATTCTGGGTTTTTGCCTCTCTGTATCAACTTTAGAATCAGTTTCTCCATATCCATAAAATAACTTGCTGGGATTTTGATTGGGATTATATTGAATATATAGGTCATATTGGGAAAAACTGATATCTTGACAATATTGATTCTTCCTATCCGTGGACATAGAACAGCTCTCCATTTATTTAGTTCTTTAATTTCATTCATCACATTTTGTAGTGCTCCTCATAAATATTTTGCATATATTTTGTTAGTATATACCTAAATATTTCACATTTGGGTGCTAATTTAAATGATACTGTGTTTTTAAATTTCAAATTCCATTTGTTTATTGCTTGTATATGGGAAAGTGATTATATATTTAAACTTTCTTGCCAACTTTCTATAATCACTTTTTAGTTCCAGGACATTTTGTCAATTATTTAGGATTTTCTACATAGAAGATCATGTCACCTGTGAGCAAAGACAGTTTTATATCTCTGTATATATCTCATTTCCTTTTCTTATCTTGTTGTATTAGCTAGGGCTTCCAGTACAATGTTGAAAAGGAGTGGCAAGAGGGTATATCCCTGCCTTGTTTCTGATCTTAGTAGTAAAGCTTCTAGTTTCTCACTATTAAGTATGATGTTAGCTGTAAGATTTGTGCAGAATTTTTTTTACCAAGTTGAGGAAGTCTCCTTCTATTCCCAGTTTACCAAGAGTTTTTATTATGAATAAGTGTTGTATTTTGTCTAATGCTTTTTTTCTGCATCTACTGGTATGATTGTGTATTTTTTCTGTGTTAGTGTATTTATGGGATGGATTATATTAATTGAATTTTGAATGTCGAACCAGTCTTGCATACCTAGGATAAGTCCCAATTTGTTGTGGTGTGTAATTCTTTTTATAGCCATGTTATTCTTGATTTATTTAAAATGAAATAAGAAAATCGTCTCAAGTGACAAAACTTTTCAAGATAATGTTGGACAAATTAAGCCACAAATTTAAGGTTACAATGCAGAGGTATATATATATCTATGAAGATCTAAAATTTAATAAATAAAAAGAGAAGAGTGATATCTTATGTGAACTATATATATTTTAAAGTTGATGTTGGAATGGAAGAGCCTCAAAGGGAAAGAAAAGAGTTTTTATACAGCAAAATAGAAGTAACTAGAGTACTACATTATTACTATATCCATTCTTTGCATTTACACCTGAGGAGCTAAAAAAGATCCATGTACTATAGTATTTTCTTTAATTTCACAGATGCTTATTATAAAATATTGTTTTGGAAAAACATATTTAAATCTTTTTAATGCAAAAATTTTTGTTTTATTTTTAACAAATATATTCTCGAATTCTATGACAGTGCTATGATATTTCTGCTTTTTATTATGTATTAATTTTTTCTTAATAATTATATTAAAAATAAAATATATTCTTCGTTCTTTGGTACCACTTGTTTCCATCATTTGGTCTTGACAAGGATTTTGATTTTACTTTCCTGATTTGTCATAATACAGATAAATGTGACCCACTGTAATGCTTAAGAATAGGCTTAACTTATACAAAAAGAGAATAAGAGAAATATGAGACAGTAAATATTTATTTACATTTAAAAAATTGACAGTATACTAAATACTTAAGATAGACTTTGTAGCAATTGTGTATCCATTTTTATATAAAGGAAGAAGAAATAATAAAGCACTAGTCAGAATCCTTTTGATCATGTATCTATTTTTGTATAAAAGAAGGATAGCAGAAGTAATAGAGTAATAGTCAGAATTCTTTTGGTTGTGTATATATTATTTTATAAAGAAAGGATTACAGAAATAGTAGTGTAATGGTAAGAATTATTTTGTTTGCAGATAATTTAAAAAATGAGCAATTCAAACCAACTAATCAAAAGCCCAAGGTTTTAGGAGGCAGCTGGGGAATAAAGATGCTGATCTGATAAAAGGGATCTGGATGAACACCAACAGTATTTGTTACATGCGAATATATAAAACATTATAAGAGCACTACATTCTGCTTTGTGCAGTAGTCTGTATCACGCTGCACCTCAATTCATGCCTCCTCCCTGTACCCACATCCTTTGGAAGTCCCCTCCCACACTGATAGCTCGTGGCCATGTGACTTGCTAAATGGGACAATAGCATAGGTGACATAAAAAGTAGTTTGAAAACTTCTTAACACTTTGAGAATCGTCCACTCTTGTTCCTGGAAATACTTCTGTCATCATGTAAAGTGGCCTAGCTAGTCTACTGGAGGATGACAGACCAGGTAGAGAGAGTCACCAGCCGTTCCAGTTGAGACCCCAGACATGTGAGTGATGTGATCCTAGATGTCCAGGCTCAGCTTAGCTGGTTCTGACCAAAAGAATTACTCAACCAACCATAAGCACTATGAGAAATAATGTGTTGAATTTGTGTAATATACAATATGTTTTGGGGTGGGTGGTTATCAGTTAGCAAACACTAACTGATACAGCATGTCACACTATACTTATTTCTTTCCTTGAGGAAACTGAAAGAGTGTTTTACTGATGTTAGCTTACAATGCCTTTAAAGACCAGAAAATGGAAAAACTTGAATCTAACATTGACATTTAATTCTTGCATCCTAAATAGTTTAATCAGAATAATCAGTGACTCATAATTATAATTGATGTATAAGTCAGCACACTTCGATAGTCAAGAAATGAGGTAATATACGTATTATTAAATATAATAATGCTAGTAATTTTCCCACTCAATTTATGTTTAAGGATATGTCACCAGCAGTGGTAGTCAACTTCATTTGAAATTCAAAACCTTGAAGTCAATTTTTTTTTTTTTTTAGAGCTGGATAGCATTTTATTTTATTTTATTTTTTATTTATTTATTTTTTACATCTTTATTGGAGTATAATTGCTTTACAATGGTGTGCTAGTTTCTGCTTTATAACAAAGTGAATCAGTTATACACATACATATGTTCCCATATCTCTTCCCTCTTGTGTCTCCCTACCTCCCACCCTCCCTATCCCACCCCTCCAGGCGGTCACAAAGCACCGAGCTGATCTCCCTGTGCTATGCGGCTGCTTCCCACTAGCTATCTACCTTACGTTTGGTAGTGTATAATGTCCGTGCCTGTCTCTCGCTTTGTCACAGCTTACCCTTCCCCCTCCCCATATCCTCAAGTGCATTCTCTAGTAGGTCTGTGTCTTTATACCTGTCTTACCCCTAGGTTCCTCATGACATTTTTTTTCCTTAGCTTCCATATATATGTGTTAGCATATGGTAGTTGTCTTTCTCTTTCTGACATACTTCACTCTGTATGACAGACTATAGGTCTAACCACCTCATTACCAATAGCTCCATTTCGTTTCTTTTTATGGCTGAGTAATATTCCATTGTATATATGTGCCACATCTTCTTTATCCATTCATCTGATGATGGACACTTAGGTTGTTTCCATCTCCGGGCTATTGTAAATAGAGCTACAATGAACATTTTGGTACATGACTCTTTTTGAATTTTGCTTTTCTCAGGGTATATGCTCAGTAGTGGGATTGCTGGGCCATATGGTAGTTCTATTTGTAGTTTTTTAAGGCACCTCCATACTGTTCTCCATAGTGGCTGTACCAATTCACATTCCCACCAACAGTGCAAGAGTGTTCCCTTTTCTCCACACCCTCTCCAGCATTTATTGCTTCTAGATTTTTTGATGATGGCCATTCTGACCGGTGTGAGATGATATCTCATTGTAGTTTTGATTTGCATTTCTCTAATGATTAATGATGTTGAGCATTCTTTCATGTGTTTGTTGGCAGTCTGTATATCTTCTTTGGAGAAATGTCTATTTAGGTCTTCTGCCCATTTTTGGATTGGGTCATTTGTTTTTTTGTTATTGAGCTGCATGAGCTACTTATAAATTTTGGAGATTAATCCTTTGTCAGTTGCTTCATTTGCAAATATTTTCTCCCATTCTGAGGATTGTCTTTTGGTCTTGTTTACGGTTTCCTTTGCTGTGCAAAAGCTTTGAAGTTTCATTAGGTACCATTTGTTTATTTTTGTTTTTATTTCTATTTCTCTAGGAGGTGCGTCAAAAAGGATCTGGCTGTGATTTATGTCATAGAGTGTTCTGCCTAGGTTTTCCTCTAAGAGTTTGATATTTTCTGGCCTTAAATTTTCGTCTTTAATCCATCTTGAGCTTATTTTTGTGTATGGTGTTAGAGAGTTATCTAATCTCATACTTTTACTTGTACCTGTCCAGTTTTCCCAAAACCACTTATTGAAGAGGCTGTCCTTTCTCCACTGTACATTCCTGCGTCCTTTATCAAAGATAAAGTGACCATATGTGCCTGGGTTTATCTCTGGGCTTTCTGTTCTGTTCCATTGATCTATCTTTCTGTTTTTGTGCCAGTACCATACTGTCTTGATTACTGTAGCTTTGTAGTATAGTCTGAAGTCAGGGAACCCGATTCCTCCAGCTCTGTTTTTCCTTCTCAAGATTGCTTTGGCTATTTGGGGTCTTTTATGTTTCCATACAAATTGTGAATTTTTTTGTTCTAGTTCTGTGAAAAATGCCAGTGGTAGTTTGATAGGGATTGCATTGAATCTGTAGATTGCTTTGGGTAGTAGAGTCATTTCCACAATGTTGATTCCTCCAATCCAAGAACATGGTATATCTCTCCATCTATTTGTGTCATCTTTAATTTCTTTCTTCAGTGTCTTATAATTTTTTGCATGCAGGTCTTTTGTCTCCTCACTTAGGTTTATTCCTAGATATTTTACTCTTTTTGTTGCAGTGGGAAATGGGAGTGTTTTCTTGATTCACTTTCAGATTCTTCATCATTAGTGTATAGGAATGCCAGAGATTTCTGTGCATTAACTTTGTATCCTGCTACTTTACCAAAGTCATTGATTAGCTCTAGTAGTTTTCTGGTAGCATCTTTAGGATTCTCTATGTATAGTATCATGTCATCTGCAAACAGTGACAGCTTTACTTCTTCTTTTCTGATTTGGATTCCTTTTATTTCCTTTTCTTCTCTGATTGCTGTGGCTAAAACTTCCAAACCTCTGTTGAATAACAGTGGTGAGAGTGGGCAACCTTGTCTTGTTCCTGATATTAGTGGAAATGCTTTCAGTTTTTCACCATTGAGGACAATGTTGGCTGTGTGTTTGTCATATATGGCCTTTATTATGTTGAGGAAAGTTCCATCTATGCTACTTTCTGCAGAGTTTTTATCATAAATAGGTGTTGAATTTTGTCGAAAGCTTTCTCTGCATCTATTGAGATGATCGTATAGTTTTTCTCCTTCAATTTGTTAATATGGTTTATCACATTGATTGTTTTCAGTGTATTGAAGAATCCTTGCATTCCTGGAATAAACCCCACTTGATCATGGTTTGTGATCCTTTTAATGTGCTGTTGGATTCTCTGTGCTAGTATTTTGTTGAGGATTGTTGCATCTATCTTCATCAGTGATATTTGTCTGTAGTTTTCTTTCTTTCTGATATCCTCGTCTGGTTTTGGTATCAAGTTGATAGTGGCCTCATAGAATGAGTTTGGGAATGTTCCTCCCTCTGCTATATTTTGGAAGAGTTTGAGAAGCATAGGTGTTAGCTCTTCTCTAAATGTTTGATAGAATTCGCCTGTGAAGCCATCTGGTCCTGGGCTTTTGTTTGTTGGAAGATGTTTAATCACAGTTTCAATTTCAGTGCTTGAGATTGGTCTGTTCATAT